>NC_061121.1:77826801-77831908 GCF_002878395.1 Capsicum annuum
CTTTGGGTTTTCTTTTTGAGGGAGTTTGATGAAATATAACATATAATGCTTCTAATAGGCTTTAATATAGGGTTTGGACGGATTTTAGGTGAGGGAGAATGACCTAAACGCCCCTAAAAATCAAAACAATTCTCGAATCTGTCCTTTGGTGGACTGTTTTGATAGTCTGAAGTAGATCAACCATAACATTTTACTTTGATATTCAAATTGGATGAAACTAATTTCATTATAAAGAGGACTCTCATATATTTTCGTTGATATATAGTATCTCACCCAGATCATTGTGTACGAGGAGTTATGATCGTTTGAAGTTGACCCAAAAATTCACTTTTGGTAGGCTGAAGTAGATCGACCATAACTTTTTGCTCCGATAGATAAATTAGATGAAACCAATTTCAATGGAAAGAGGACTCACAGAGATTTTCGTTGATATATAGTAGATCACCCATATCATTATGTACAAGGAGTTATGATTATTTAAAGTTGGAGAAAAAATACGCCAGGCCTCAGTACTTTTTCCTGCACGTTTTACTGTTCACTACTATTCACGGTTCTATCAGAATGTTCATAACTCGTCGCTCGGGTGTCCATTTTGGATGATCCACATATTGTTGGAAAGATTATTAAATACTCTATGCAATGGTAGGTCATAATCTAAGATATTACACACGAAAAATTTATAATTTATCCTAGAAGATAGAACCCAACACGTTTACGCACAAAATTTCAACGAAAAATTTCCCGGGGTATTAAATCATCCCCCCTTGGAAACATTCATCCTCGAATGATGATATACATGCCAATATTAGATAGGGAATAGAGAATATAGCTGAAACCATTTGTTAGACTCATCACCACATCGTTTCTCAATCCGAATGCAACATAGAATGCATAAATTCAAGAAACTACAACTGAACACATAATAAATGACAGCTGAACTGCTGTAACTTTTATCAAAAGTGTATGATTTAGGAAAGAACGGTACCTTCAGCTTGATCGAAATTCGCAAAATATAGGTGTGGGTACTTGGATCACATATCTTCCTCAGCTTCCCAAGTTGCACCCTCAACAGATTGGTTTCTTCACAACACCTTGACCAAGGGAACTTCTTTCTTCCTTAGTCTTCGGACACTTAAATCAAGAATCTCAATAGGAATCTTATCAAAAGAAAGATTTTCTTGAATGTCAGCACTCATAGAGGAATCCACTACCACAGCATCGCTAATATGCTTTCTAAGCATGGAGAGATGGAATATTGGATGAACAGAGAACAACTCGGAAGGCAACTTGACTTCATAAGATACCTTACCAACACGGCTAAGAATTTTGTAAGGACCAACATAATAGGGACTAAGCTTTCCCTTCTTTCTGAATCTCTTCACCCCCCTCATGGGTGAAATTTTCAGATACACTAGGTCACCAACTTCAAACTCAAGGTCTCTCCTTCTAACATCTGCATATGACTTCTGACGACTCTGCGCAGTTTTCAACCTTTCCCTAATCAACTTAACGTTTTCCATAGCTTTAAATATCTAATCAGGACCACTCACAGCCGCTTCACCCACCTTGAACCAACCTATGGGTGAGCTACACTTCCTCCTATATAAGGCTTCAAATGGAGTCATGCCAATACTAGAGTGGAAATTGTTATTGTAAGCAAATTCTATCAATGGTAAGTGTTCATCCCAACTTCCCTTAAAGTCAAGTGCACAAGGTCTCAACATATCCTCTAAGGTCTGAATGGTCCGCTCAGCCTGACCATCGGTCTACGGATGAAAAGAAGAACTCAAAAGCACTTGGGTACCAAGAACCTTCTGAAAAGATTTCCAAAATTGCGAAGTGAATTGAGTACCCCTATGCGAAATGATAGACAAGGGAACTCCATGCAGTCTGACTAGCTCTCGGATATACAATCTAGCGTAACCCTCAGCAGTATATAAAGTATGAATAGGCAAGAAATGAGCAGACTTAGTCAACCTATCAACCACAACTCAAATGGAATCATGATGGCATCAGGAAGGAGGTAAACCAATCATGAAGTCCATATTTATCTCCTCCCACTTCCAGGTGGGAATACTAAACTCCTGCATTATACCACCAGGTCTTTGGTGTTCAACCTTAACCTGTTGGCATGTTGCACACTTAGCTACAAATGATGCTATATCTTTCTTCATGCCACTCCACCAATAGATTTCTCGCAAGTCTCAGTACATCTTGGTGGCACCAGGATGAATAGAATATCGCGCCCCATGTGCTTCAGACATAATCCTCTGTCTCAGATCATCAACATTCGGGACACATAATCTACCCTGCAATCTTAACACACCATCTCCCCCTTAGGAGAAAACCTCTACTTTTTGGTCCTTGACTGACTCCTTCAGTCTGACCAAACTAGCATCTAAGTATTGTTTTTCCTTTACTTCCGAAACCAAGGAGGATTCAGAACTACTCTAAACCCCTATACTACCTTCAGCAGATTCAAACAACCTAACCCCCAATCTAGCCAAACGATGTATATCACGAGCCAACTCTTTCTTACCTTCTACCATATGCGAAACACTACCCATGGATATTCTACTTAGGGTATCAACCACAACATTGGCCTTACCCGGATGGTACAGCACACTTATATCATAGTCTTTTAATAATTCTAACCATCGTCTCTACCTAAGATTCAATTCTCTCTGGGTAAACACATACTGCAGACTCTTATGATCAGTGAAAACATCAACATGGACACCATACAAATAGTGTCTCCATATTTTCAAAGCACATACAACAACAACCAACTCAAGGTCATGGGTGGGGTAATTTTTCTCATGGGGTTTCAACTATGTAGAAGCATAAGCTATCACCTTACCTTTCTGCATCAATATGTAACCTAACCCAACTCTCGAAGCATCACAGTACACCACAAAACCATCAACACCATTAGACAAAGTCAAAATAGGGGCTGAAGTAAGTCAAGTCTTCAACTCCTGAAAACTCTTCTCATAAGATTCAGACCACAAGAACTTCACTTTCTTTTGGGTCAACTGAGTCATAGGAGATGCTATAGAGGAGAAACCCTCAACAAATCAGCGGTAATAGCCAGCGAAACCTAAGAAACTTCAGATATCAGTTTGAGAAATAGGTCTAGGCCAATTTCTAATAGCTTTGGTCTTTTAGGGATCAACTCTAATACCCTCGGAAGAAATGATATGACCCAAAAAAGCAACTGACCTTAGCCAAAACTCACACTTACTGAACTTGCCAAACAACTTGAGATCTCTAAGGGTTTGCAAGACAGTTCAAAGATGATCAAAATGTTCATCCTACCTATGGGAGTACACCAGTGTATCATCGATGAACACTATGACAAACATATCCAGATATGATCTGAACACTCAATTCATGAGGTCCATGAAAGATGCTGGGGCATTAGTTAACCCGAAAGACACAACAAAAAACTCAAAATGGCCATAACGAGTTCAGAAAGTGGTTTTTGGGATGTCACACTCCCTAAATTTGAGTTGATGATAGCCGGATCGAAGGTCTATCTTTAAGAAATAAATTGCACCTTGCAATTGGTCAAACAAATCATCTATTATCGGAAGGGGGTACTTAATTTTTACGGTGACTTTATTCAGTTGGCGGTAATCAATGCACATATGCAAAGAGCCATCTTTCTTTCTCACAAACTCATAAGAGCACCCCAAGGAGAAACACTGCACCTTATGAAACCCTTATCGAGTAGATCTTTGATTTGTTCTTTCAACTCCTTAAGTTCTGCAGGGGCCATATAGTAAGGAGAAATAGAAATAGGCTAAGTATAGAGAAGAAGATCAATCTCGAACTCTATCTCTCTATCAGGAGGTATCCCTGGGAGATCATCCGAAAAGACATCAGAAAACTCATTAACAACGTTAATAGACTGGAGAGTTGGAGTCTCAGACTTAGTGTCTTTGACTCTAACCAAATGGTAAATACACCCCTTGGAAATAAGCTTCCTAGCTTTGAGGTAAGAGATAAAATGACTCTTGGGTAACACAGAATTCTTAGACCATTCAAACACAGATACACCTAGAAACTAAAACTTAACCGCTCGGGTTCGACAATTAATAGAGGCATAAGAAGAATACAGCCAGTCCATACCTATAATAACATCAAAATCTACTATGTCTAACTCAATCAGACCAGCCAACAAAACTCTAAGAAGATCAATGGGTCAGCGGGTTGAGGTTGTTGACCATTATTATTTCTTCTCGCTCAATATGGAGGCATATTTCTAAAAGAGGAGAGCATGAATCAATAGCAGAGAGAGACACTTTAAGCACGATAGACTTCTGAAAGAAAGAATCACACTTTTTCCTAAAACGTCTTGTAGCCTCTTGCTCATAGATGTGGTGCGCTACACACCGATGATTAAGACTCTACTTAAGCGTCTTGTCAGACTCCCTAGGACACCTTAAAACCTTTGGCTCTAATACCAAGCTTGTAACGCCCCGGAAAATGGGTCCTGGAGCGTCGCACAATGCTTAAGGCTACGAGTAGCCCAAAGCTAACCCTTTGAGCCATTTTTATTCAATTCAACACAAATCAATGGGGTTTCCACAAATAACCCTCAAATATCAACAGAGTAATCATCATCCAAGAATAAATGAATTTTAGAAAGATAACAAAATATGACTTATTAGTCAACTCCCAACATCTATACTAGTCTGACAAGCCTCTAAGAAAATCAATAAAACCAGCGAGCCATTGAGACATGCCCCAACTGACTCATACTCAGTTATCAAATGTAAACAATTCCTTGAAACCAACATCAGACATCATATCCTCGGAACATGAGGACTCACCACAACAAAGGATGTAGAACAGCGTGCCCGAAGAATCATTGTTGAACCTGGAACTGAGCACCTGAACCTACATTTTGAGAAAATACAGCCCACATCCAAAAATGTGGGTCTATATCATGGAAAGGAATCGAATATATGGGGGTGTATGCAGTTGTATAAATATCATCATCATAAATATTTATAAGAAATATGCAAGATGTATGAAAGACTCACATAGCCTGAAGAAAATCATCATAATCATGAGAGGATGAAATAAGTACAATAACACA
>NC_061121.1:77832008-77903471 GCF_002878395.1 Capsicum annuum
GAGATAACACATGTGAGTCATCATATAATTTGTCAATCACTTTCAGTTCATCAAGAATATCAATTCTCATATTGTAAATATCATTTAAATCTTTCGAAAGAATAACTTTCACAATTCCACTTTCAAATCACTTCACCATTTACCATAGACACAAGGAAACACACACACACTGGGAGATCCTATAACCGACATAAACCATGTGAGCTACATGGAGTTCAACGTACAACCCACGTTGGGGAGAGCCATCCTATCCTTGAAATCGGAGTAGGACTATCGATATCAAATCCACACAGACTAGTGATCACTATATAAATCAGACTCAGGCTCACTCCTATGGGGGCACGTAGTTCTAGGAAAGTAAGGTCGCCTTATACCTCCCACTCGGTGCTAAAGATTTCTCCCGGACTTAGCTCAGATCATTTCAAAGACAATCCACAATAAAACAATTTCAGTAATATATAAATATACATGAGGAGCCATCATGTTTCCCATTTATCAAAATCAACCACATTGTGGATTTCTTTCATACTCGAGTTCAAAACAACTCCATTAAAACCAAAAGATCAAATCATTTAAAATATCTTAAATATTCAACGTCAACGTGCTTATAACACACACTTTCTTACAAAAACACAATTTCCAATGGAGATTCATGACCCAAATATCAAAATCATGATAAATATCGTTCAAGATTCATGCTTTATATCTCCACACATGTAAATTCATCTTTCAAAATCATAAACATCAATATTTCATAATAATCATAATAAGATATAGGTTCATGCTTCAAATTCGTAAAACATCAAATAAAAATTGTGTCTTTGTAAAGAAAAGTACTTTTGGGCACAAGAACGAAAGAGAGTTCTTGTTGAAAAAACCCACATACCTTGAATGATGAACGTTAGATTGATACTCATTTTTGAGATGTTAATCGTGCCTTTGAATGATGGTTCTTGGAGTTCTTCAACTAGGAACTTGGAAACTTGAATAAATTTACAGAATTAATGGTGAACTTTGGAGGTTCTTGAAGTTGGATGAAGGAGCTTAGGTTTTTCTTCTTAAGGGAGTTTGATGAAATATAACATATAATGCTTCTAATATGCTTTAATATAGAGTTTGGATGGATTTTGGGTGAGGGAGAATGACCAAAACGCTTCTAAAAATCAAAAAGATTCTTGAATCTGTCCTTTGGTGGACTGTTTTGATAGTCTGAAGTAGATCAACCATAAAGTTTTACTCCGAGATTCAAATTAGATGAAACCAATTTTATTAGAAGGAGGACTCTCATATATTTTCGTTGATATATAGTATCTCACCCAGATCATTGTGTACGAGCAGTTATGATCGTTTGAAGTTGACTCAAAAATTCACTTTTGATAGGCTGAAGTTGATCGACCATAACTTTTTGCTCCGATAGACAAATTGGATGAAACCAATTTCATTGGAAAGAGGAATCGCAGAGCTTTTCTTTGATATATAGTAGATCACCCAGATCATTATGTACAAGAAGTTATGATTATTTAAAGTTGGAGCAAAAATACATCAGGCCTTAGTACTTTTTCCTGCACATTTTACTGTTCACTACTATTCACGGTTCGATCGGAATGTTCATAACTCATCGCTTGGGTGTCTGGTTTGGATGATCCACATATCTTTGGAAATATTATTCGATACTCTATGCAATGGTGGGTCATAATATAAGAAATTATGCATGAAAAATTTATAATTCATTCTAGAAGATAGAACCCAACACGTTTACGCACAAAATTTCAACGAAAAATTTCTCGGGGTATTACATCAGCAAATCCCATTGCTATGTAGGCAAAACAAGGAGCAGAGATGATAACTGAGATACTTCAGAACTGGTACCCGAGTACCACTACTATTGGATTCACCTATGATACTCTTATTGATATTGGGTAGTCTGAGATCAATTTCTCTAATGAAGATGGCACCTCCAGTATTCCTACTCTACCATCGACTGAAGCACTAAGTTTATTCACCTACAGGCTATCTATAGTTGGCTATGTATTTATCCCATAGGAATTTTTGAATGATGTAATGAAATAGTTGAGCACTTTGGAGAAAAAGGTTCGGTTAATGAAAATAGGAATAAAGCCCTAGGTTGATAATAGACTTTATGATCAAAGAAAAAATATACATATGAGGTTGGATGATTTTGAGCAGAGAATAACTCATTGCTTGAAGCTATTCACGCTCCTAATTTAGCATGAGTTAAGGCTGGGATAGCCGATTTGCAAAAGTTGGTGAATGAATTTCATGAGAGGCCAGTTTTCTCCATGCCAGTTATTATAGGGATCCAGTCAGAAAAGGTCAAAAATATTTGGTATGTCAAAATTAAATAAAAAGGAAGAAAGAAAAAAAAAAGAAAAAGAAAAGAAATAGATAAATCACCGAAGAAGAAAATATTGAAGCGGCAAAAAGAGCATGTCTACAATGTGAGAAGGACCAAGAAACGAGGGTCCAAGAGATTATGGTAGGAGTTGGTAGTTTGAGAGTTGCCACATATGTTGATATGGACAGTGATACAACCCCGACACCTAATATACCACTAAGCGAGCCAGCCACAACTGGTGCCACTATTGCTAAGGATGTCATGAAAGATAACTGGAGAACTATTGAGGAGAGTGGGGCTCAATTTGAGGGTCCCCATTCTGATCTAGTATGAGTTGGCACTTAGGGAACCCAGGTATGTCCTCGAATACTATTTTACATTGGTAAATGCACTAGGGATAGTTCATAGATTTTAGTTATAGGTGGGAGTGTACCACAGTCACCACAGGTCATGGTTTCTGTGTCTCAAAACTCGTAGGTCATAGCTTGAATGAGGAACCAGCATATGTGTGTGTTATTGTGTGATGCTTATGTAAGAATAAAAATCTGCATAGGTAGTCAATAATTTGTGTATAACATGTGCTAATTATTCTGTTTGAAAATTTTATACCTCTCCTAAAAAATTTTCTGATAAACTGTGTGATCTGTGTATACGTGCGACTTCTAAGAATCCCTTAATGGCATTAGAATTAGGAACAAGATAACTATTTTATGTAGGTTCAAGAACTAATAGGTAGTGCCTAACATTGTGACCATGTACAAAATGAGTGTGAGAGGTTACTCAGTTCCCAGTGTGTGGGGAGTCCAGAACTTACCCGGTTACTATTTCCTAGAGTGCCAGATGGTTGGTTAAGAGATGATTATAGGACATTTTTTATTAGTCCACTCCAGCCTAAAATGCCAAACAAAATGAGATATGAATCTATTGATCCCAAATTTGAACCTAATAAACTGACAACACCAATTTTGCCTTCTCGCTTAACTACAATGAACTTGTTTTGTCCCTGGTCCTCCTTGGACATTGTGTACCTCAACTCAGGTAAATTTTTTAAGTTGAGGGCAGCTATCATAGGGGTGCATAGTGAAATGTGAGTACCAAGAAAGAAGTATAGATAGAAAAATAAATAAGGGCAGGTGTGCTAAAAATCAAAGAAAAAAATACCAAGAAAAAAATAGAAAAAGAAAAGAAAAGAAAAAAAGAAATGAGAAAAGAGAACCACACCCGATCTAAAATAGGCATAAAAAGAAAGAAAAGGAGAGATAAGGGAGGATTGAATAAGGAAGATGGTAGAAAAATAAACCCCTATGAAAACATAGTGCCAAGGAGGCTAAGTCACTAAAAAGTTCCCAAATATACCTTAACCAACCCCAAGCCTACGTTATAAGACTAACAAAGTCCTAGAATGACCCTAACTAAAGCATCTGAAACTTTAGGTAAATAACATAAGGGAAAGCGTATGGCATTCTATGTACACTGATTGGAACTTATTTTTGAGTGTGAGAGTCTTTAGATTGTCCCTAAAATAACAATTTGAATTAAAATAAGTAATAGGAACTTCTTTAAGTGTGAGAATGCATGGGTTACAATGTCAGGATACGTATCTATCCGAGTAGGGTATATTGCTTAGAGTTAGTTGTTCATGGCTAATGTAATTCCATCATTGGTTCTGGTGGATTACACTATGGTACTGGGTCATTATACACAGTAGCATTTTAAATAGTGAAATAGGAGGGGGTAAAAGTTTTCTTAAGCTAATTGATAAATCGACTGACAAATATATCACAGACTCTTCAATGTTAAGCATCGTGTTTTTGTGGGTTTTATCTTCGTTTTTTCTAAGGACACGAAAACATTCTATGTTGAGGGTGTTGATATGTTGGGATTAGCGGCACATTAATGCTTAAAATAAGGAATTTATACTTGGACTTAGGTTATATTATTAGATATGATGTGGTTCTGTGTGTTGTTATAGGTAAAAATAGCTTGATTATGGTGTTGGACTAAAAAAAAGAAAATTTCTAAAAATTCAAAGTACTAGTCAAGCTATGGGTCATCAAGTCACTTTACGACTCGTAGCCAGACTCATCAGGATACTGATGTCGCCCAAAACTACACTCCTCTCAGAAGTATAATGCAATCTATTACATATATAATAATAGGTTGGGGTCAATCTCACAGGAAAAATGTGAATAGTTGCTTGACTTGATGTAATCCACGAGCATACAGGAAAGTAAATGCGGGGATTTGTAGTATTAGTTATAAGTAGTAACCAAATCTTGAGTACTTTTGAGTTGAAATCAATAAGAGAAGAACATTAGGTTTGTATTTACCCTGGCTTATCAACTCCATAAATTCCTCGTGATCAACCTAACTATTTGTTATTTTTCATGCAAAGTCTACAAGATAGGTAGTATCAACTACCGAGTAAGCTAGAAGATAAATTTAACCCTTTACTAGGTAAGTCTCAGGGTGTTGTCTTGTTGCCCCTTACTAAAACCTTAGTTCACTTATTTTGGTAGGATCAAGTAATTAGATGAGATACGAGGACTAACAGGTGGAGGTAGAAGGATCCCAAATCACTGTCTTAACTTCTTTTCCCAATCACAAACTCCTTGGTAGGCATGGATACGAATATAGGCTATCTAATTAATTATTATGAAGAAGGTTAAGATACATGTAAAAACCCTACAAAAGTTTAATCTTACACTTCCTCTACGTAGCTAATCTACCAGGGTTCCCACAACCCTAGTCAAGGAGATTAGCTGCTCAAGTTTGTTAAAGAAACCGTGTTTATCAATGAAGAACACATAAAATCAATTGCACAAGAATAAGATGATTAACCTCCAAAGTATTTAATTGAATAAACCCTAAATCTCAAGAATAATTGTGAAAGTATTATAATAATATGTAAAAGCATGTAAAACGAGTTCAACAGCGTAAACTAATGAAAGATAAACCCTGGGGTATTTATAGTATCCTAAAATAAACATAAAATTCTAATAAAAATGGGAAAGGTAAAGGTAAATCGGCAGTCGGTACGACTCGATCTTCACTCATATCGGCATCATACGACACGTACCCTTCCTTGTTGTATCCATTCCAGTATCTGATCTTCCCATGGCTTACACTTTCTGTTCAGCATACTACTTTTTATTACTAGCCATGCCTGAGTGTACGACTCGGGTCTTCCATCCGTATCCACCTGTGACTTTTTTCCTTCCAATTCTTGAACACTGGTTTGTATACGACATCCCTATATGAGTCATACTCAAACTTCTAACTTGTATAATTCTGACACTTCAATCTTTGAATAGTAGCTTTGATTCTATTAATCTCACGGTTGCTTTGTACATATCGTATCCATTGTGTATGACCAGTATGGATGAGTCATATGTTTTCTTCACTTGGTCTATTGTTCGGGTCCTTGATTCTTAAATGATTACAGTTGGCTGACACAACTCGTATACTCATCTTACGACTCATATACATGAGTCGTATATTTTTTTCACTTACCATTTGGTCCTTGTGTTTGCTTCTGATATGGGTACAATTCATCCTTTGAATCGTATGTTGAGCGTACAACTCATGACCTGACTCGTATCTTGATTAATTTTGGTCTTTTTTAGGTGTTTTTCTTATATTTTCATTCAAACACTATTCTAGACCTATTTTACCAGTAATATAAACCAAAGTGAATCATATCTAACAAAACACCTACATTCACGCACAAATTTGTAGTTTTAAGCATTGAAAATGTCGTGTTTCCATGCCATATTAACACTCTCAACTTAAACTTTTGCATTTCCTCAGGCAAACAAACCAACCAAATATTCATTATCCCCGAGATGATGCTTAATCAGGAAGTTCTCAAGCAACCCATGGCAGTGATTTTGAGCTTAATTTCAATCTTGTTGTTCTCTCATTTAATCCTAACTTTCAAAACACAGTTGCGCATAACAATTTAGAACAAATAGAAACATAAGGGAATCTGATAATGGCATTACATTAGCAATAGAGACTTGGGTATAGACATAGATTAAATTTATCAAACATTCTAGCAATATAGCAGTATAACCCATGTGCGCTCAGAGTCAGAGAAATCCCATTCACTCTCCTTTTGGATAAATCAATCTATTCAGGGATCTAACAAATGACTCTTTCACATATAAAGAAGTAACACTAGTGTATACAGAATACCATAGGCTTTCCCCTATGCTCTTTTCCTAAATTTTCAGACAATTGCAGTAAGATCACTATAGGACTTTGTTCGGCTTGTAATGTAGGCTTAGTGAGCTGGTATAGTACCTATGGATATTTAAAGAGACTAACTCTCCTTGGCACTACACTAAATTTTGGGGTCCACACTTAACCAATTTTTTCACTCTATTTATTTCCATCCTTATTTCTCCCTTTTTTATGTATATTCAGGTTGGGTGTGGTCTTATAGTCTTTTTTTTCAAATTTTCACAAAATTTATTTTTCTTTTATATTTATTTTATTTTTCTACCATACCCAGCCTTACTTTTTTTTCTCTTATACCCATTTCATATCACGTACCCCTATGATAGCCACCCTCAACTTAGGTGATTTGCCTGAGTTAAAGTGCACAATGTCAAAGAAGGAACATGACTAAAATAGGTTCATTGTAATACAAATGGGAGGGTGATAGGTTTAACAAGAAAAAATAGGCATACAGGCTCAAAATTGGGATCAATGGATATCATTCACGCATGAAAGGTCAATTTGGCTAAGAGTGGACTAATATAAAAAATGGCCTATGATCCTTTCCTACCTAACAATCCTAGCCCTAAGTAAAAGCAACTGCGCGGGGTCTAGATTCCAACACACTGGGAACTTAGTATATCTCACACGGACTGGCACAGGACTATATTACTAAGTACTAGTTATTCAACTGTTTTGCTCCTCACTGTTCTATGCCTAATCCTAATGTCATTTTCAGATTCACAATAGTCTCACACAAGTATACCAATCACGCACTTATTTACAAAAAGTTTTCAAAGGGGGTTCAAACACAACCTTTCACAATAGCATTTCAAATCAGCAGTGTTTCAAGAATCACGAATCAAAAATCAAAACAAATCTTTCAATACAATCCAAATAAAAAAATTTCAAAATCTTTAAAAATAATTATAATAAAACATAGTGTACTGGCATAGGTGCACTGATCTACTCCCTACCTCAGCTGCCTATTTCAAACCTGCAAGTCATAACAAACTTTCAATTTTAAGATACATTTTTTTAGCTACTCTTAAATTTTTTAGAATAACCCACACCCCCAACTAAAAATCATTGTACTATCCCCAGTTCTACAAAAATAAAAATAGCTTAAGGAAAAGGGTCATACCTAGGAGCTCAAGGTGTCGGTGCATCATCAGTCATATGTGAGCCTACAGATCAAGTCCCACTCTCCTCAGTTATCATCCTATCAACTGAGACTAAATCAATCATAGAAGATGGAACAATATCAACCCCTACAGTATCAACAACCGGATCTCTCAATCCACCAGCTCCAGAGGCCATCTCAAGGACCCTAATCTCACAGTCCCGCTCATCCTGAATACTATCCGCTCTATCTCTCTTCTCAGCTTCTTGCTCTTCTTTTATCATCTTTCTCTTCTTCTCCCTTCTTTGTTATTTGATATCCTCAACTTGCACATCTATCAGGTCTGACCAAATATTAGGAACATAGATAATAGGAATCACTGTCTCAATGATAGGATCAACAACCACCAGTCTCTCATAAACTTATGAAATTAATTTCTTAATCTTCTCAATCTCGACTCTCATATAAGTAACCTTGGGTGTCTGCCCTCTTCTCAGTTATTGAGTGATACTCAACTCAAAAGCGCCTAGGCACCCTTGAACTTACCTATCCTTCCCCTCAAGTCTCCTGTTAAGCTAACTTCTCACTTCTTCTTTTATATGACCTACTTTCATGTTAAGCGTAGCAAACTGGGTCACAACCTTAGTCCATCTAGCCTGGGAGATCATCATAATACCTAGAGGCATACTACGTTGCCTAGGTAGCACTGACTGGACTGGTGATGGGACATTAGAAGTACCCATTGTATCTGGATGAGCACCCTCAGTCTGTGCTCCTGCCTCAGTAGCCTCGGCTATAGCAGGGGAGTCTATCTGATCATCTTGTGGGAAAAATCTCACCATAACCTCTATTACCTATCTCATAGGTCGGGTCAAAGGGTTGGAAGCATCTCTAATCTAACTAATATCAAACTTCCATCGCACCTCGATCATATCATCAATCCTATGGAGTTCTAACACTTCTACAACAAGACAAATCTATGTAATCATGCAGGGATAGGCCAGCAATTACTTTTGATCCCCTATTTCCCTATCTCACAGTTCTCGATACAAAAACTCACCAACATCAAACTCATAATCGGCTTTGAAACTGTCTGTCATGGCTGCTCAAACTGGGCTCAATACTTCGTCTCCTGTAGTAGGGCACAACCTATGCCAAGCCAATGTCCATTACATTTTTCCCTCGAAGTTGAGGGTACTCCTATTAATCTTCTTAGAGACTACTCTGGGACCTCTTACTACCCAGACATCATTCTCTTCATGTGTGGCAATCTATTCTGCAATCCATCTAAACATTACCATCTTGTCATCCAAACCCAACAACCTTTGTTTAACTTTCCTCATCTCCAACATTTGATGAACCATCTTTTCTATGTTGGCTGGAGCCCAGTACTCTGGTCTATATAAAAATCTCCCAATTATATAGGAAGAGATGTTTACCCAAATGCCTTGAATTATCAGTGACTCAATCGAGTCACCACCCTTCCACAAGTAACCTTGTGGATATTGCCGCTAAAGTTCTCTTTTGTATGCAGCATAAAACTCATGGACCAATACTTTACCATATCTTCTTGATGCATGGGTCATCCAATCATACCCATAAAATCTAAACCGCTTCTCAAAACCAGGCAGCTCCAATATCCCTGTAGTAGACATCTCTGTAATGGTCGTACCCACCGGTACGAAAGTATCTTACCACCTAATAGTCTGAACCACCCATTATTTAAAGAATCCTATATTTTGGGGTACCCCTATCATTCAATGATAGGCATCGGGGCAGTGGTGAATGCTGGTGGTGGGTCTTGTTAGGATATTGGTCTCACTTCATTCACATTCTCCATATCTTTAAAGTGATGAGACTCTACCTCTTCCAAATTAGAGTCATTCACTTTATCATTATCATCTTCATTATTAGAATTATCATCATTAAAAGGTGATTGAGGTGTGTATGGGGGAGTAGTAGGATTCTTTCTCTGTGGGCTCTTTGGAGTGGGTGACTTAGACTTTTTCAGCACCACTTTTTTCCATTTTCTTTAGCAGATTCCTTAATTTTTTGTGTATCTTTATTCATGATGGTTCCATCATACATTTCCCTACTACTTTCAGATACAGTCTTATATTCAAACTCACTAGATTCCGAGTAGCAGCTGGTGTTTGCTTCGCATTCTTCTTCATAACTTGCTTGAATGAGGAAGGGTTCTTTGGAGCCATGGTTCTTACATATAAAACATTATTATTAACTAAGTAAAAAAGAGAAAAGAAAAATTAAAAACAAAAGCTCAATATATCTATTCTAATTTGGTTACGAGTGATGGATACTGGTCATACCGATCGGGTACGACTAGTATAACTGATTCATATCAGGTACTGTGTATAAACTTTGTACACTAGTCAGCTTACAACTCCTCCTTACCAGTCATACCAGTAGGGTATGACTCGTGTCTAACAATCATAAGCTGATCAAGAATATTTATTCTGAATTTAATATTCCCAGGTAGGTGAGACTAATAGAGTATGAGCCGTATGGTCTGGGTATGACTCATATGATCAAGCCATATCTATTCTAGAACCTTAACTTTTTTATACTTCTATGATGTCAGCGGGTAAGACTCTCATATGACTTCCATACCGGTGGGTACGAGTCGTAAGAGGTTTCGTATCCACTGTAATAGAGAAGTACAATTTTAAAGTTTGACTCCAATGCAAATTAACAAAAATACCCAAAACTAGTTTTAGCTATAATCATCATTTCAACCACACAAACATATCAACTACATTTCTAAACCTTAGTTCTCCCCCCCCCCCCCCCCAAGTTCTTATTTTCAACAAAAATAATAATGCTAGGGTACCCATAATTCAGCATTTACATATAACATACTCAACCAAGTTCACAACATTAAACATTACTCATTTTAACTTGCCAAGTAGGGAAAAGAAGTTTAACAACTTACTTGGTGATTGAAGAAGTCAAATTCTCAATTTCAAATCCTATTGTCCCAAAATTCAAGTTTATATCACATAAATTGGGAGATGTGAGGTTGTTGGTAGTTAAATCAAGTTGAATTCACATTTATTTTGCAGATTAATGGTTGAAAATTGGGTGAAAATAGAGTGTGTATGAGTGTTTTAATCAAGTTCTCAATCAGGTTTTTTCCTCTTTTATTTAAGCATTGGGTCGGATCAACCCGATTGTTTAACCTAATAAGCATGGGTACGAGTTGTGTATACTAATCTTACCCAGTCTTACGGGTCATGTATTCAACTCGTATAGCCCTAAAACTTACCTGGGTTTCAAGAGTGGACACAAATCAAGGTCACGAATTGTACCTTAAGGGTATGAATCATTCTGAGAATCGTATTATTCCAGAAACTTTTTCCTGAATCTAATTTTGTTCCTAGGTCAATACGACTCTTGCTCACAATTTGTATCATATAGATATGATTCATAAAGAGTCTGTATGGCTACTTTTCTCCTTTTCTTGATTTTGTCGTCATTCCTTAGTCCTGCACATTGGACAAACAAATTACCCTATAAATGAAATAAGTATAAAAACATGGGTTACCTCTCAAGCAACGCTTGATTTAACATCGCAGCACGATGTGTCTAAGTTGGCTACTCATATATCTCCACCTATCCCATGGGTTGCCTCCCACACAATGCTTGATTTAAAGTCATGGCATGACTCAATTGCCTTGATTACTCAAACTTCATCAAGGTCAATCTCAACTACTTCATTCACCTCTTCCATATTTCCCATATTGTGTTGTACTATTTTTCTATTTACCTTGAATGGGGGATCATCATCCCTCTTAAGTTCTAAAGAAATATAAGGATAAACCTTTATAACTATGAATGGACCATGCCATCTCGACCTTAGCTTACCTGAAAACAAATAAAGCTTAGAGTTGTATAGTAGCGCTTGGTCACTTTTCTCAAACACCATTTTCTTAATATTTTAGTCATGATGCAACTTCATCTTATCTTTGTAATTTGCTTAAATTTCATATGATCAAAGCCGAAATTCATCCAACTAATTTATGCTATTCAGACTTGACTTTGTTCTATCCTTCCATTCTAGATTCAGTATCTTTAATGCCCATAGTGCTTTATGTTCAAGCTCAATTGGTAAATGGTAAACTTTTCCATACACAAGCTGATAAGGTTAAGTACCTATGTGAGTCTTGTAAGTTGTGCGGTAAGCCCACAATGCATCGTCTTTCTTTCTTACCCAATCAGTCGTATTGGCATTCACTGTTGTTGCCAATATGGACTTGATTTCTCTAGTAGATACTTTAACCTGTCCACTAGTCTACGGATTATAGAGTGTTGCCACCCTATGTTTCACTCCATATTTTTCAAGCAAACATATGAATAGGTGGTTGCAGAAATATGACCTACCATTACTAGTGATAGCACGTGGCATACCAAATTGAGAAAAGATGTTTTTTCTAAAAAAATGTCATGATCCTATGAGGTTCATTGTTAGGAAGTTCAATTGCTTTCACCCATTTCGACACATAGTTTACAACCTCAAGTATGTATTTCATGCCACACTAACTCATAAAATGTCCCATAAAATCTATTTCCCATACATCAAACACTTTCAGTTTTAAAATACGACCCATAGGTAGTTTATGTCTTCTAGAAATAGTACCCTTTCCCTGACATTGATCACTAGCAAATGCTAAATCATGAGCATCTTTGTATATGGTTAGCCAATAGTAGCCGTATTACAGGATTTTATGAGTTATGCGAGTCCCTTAATGTTGACCCCCAACTGGGGATAATGACATGCTTTAAGTATCCTCATCATCTCTACCTCAGGTATGCATCTGCGAATGATTCCGTCTGCAAAAATGTTAAATAAGTAAGGTTTATCCCAGAAAAATTTTCTTACCTCATTCATGAACTTCTTCCTTTGCTAATGTGAAAGATCTTCTGCGACTAGATCACTGGCTAAGTATTTGCATAATCTGTAAACCATGGAATTAGATATTGAAAAGCTACTAATATCTGCTTGTCTAGAAAACAATCATCAATCTCTAACCCAGTATTAACCTTCTGCATAGCTTTCTCCTCTAGTCTAGATAAGTGATCCACAACTTGATTTTCTATTCCTTTTCTTTTGTACACCTAAAAGTCAAATTCTTGCAACAATAGCACCCACTGAATAAGCCTAGACTTTGAATATTTCTTAGCCATTAGGTACTGCAATGTTGCATGATCATATGCACAATCAACTTTATCTTAATCACGTAATATCTAACCTTTTAAAAGGCAAAAGCCATTGTCGGTAACTCTTGCTCCATTACGGTATAGTTTTTTTAGCAGGATTTAATGCCTTACTAGCATAGTAGATGGGATGAAGGATATTTTCTTTTCGTTGGCCCAGTACATCCCCTACGGCTAATCCACTAGTGTCACACATAATCTCGAAAGGTGAGAAATAATCAGGAGACACAATCAAGCAGCAGTCCCCAATTTCTCTTTTAGGCTTTCAAAATCCTTCTTACATTCACCATCAAAGTTAAATTTTACCTCCTTCTCAAGAAGCTTTCAAAGAGGATTAGAAATCTTTGAGAAATCCATAATAAATCACCTCAATCTTCGCTCAATCAACCTCTATGCCTCTCTATGAAATCTTGTGGCCAAACATAATTTCTTCTTTGACCATAAAATGGCACTTTTTCCAATTAAGTACTAAGTTGCATTCTTCACACCTTTGTAGAGTATTTGACAAGTTATTTAGGCAAGCTTTAAAAGAATCACCAACAACTGAAAAATAATCCATAATAACTTCAATAGTATCTTTGACCATATCAAAGAAAATAGACATCATAAATTTATGAAATATGGTTGGGGCGCTGCGTAGCCCGAATGGCATCTCTTAAATGCAAAGATCCTATAAAAATGTAAAAGTAATCTTCTTTTGGTCCTTAGGTGCAATAGTGATCTGATTGTAGCCTGAGTACCCATAAAGAAAATAATAACATCCTCTGTCTACTAATATGTCTAACATCTGATCCATGAAAGGCATAGGAAAATGGTACTTTTGAGTCCATGCATTCAATTGCAAAAATAGAGAAATTAGTAAATTTAAAATAGGGGAAAATATCGATCAAGGAGTATGCCTTGAAGTTTCACCAATTGTCTAAGTATGCTCTAGAAATGGTGTCTAATATGAGGGCCAGAATGAGAAAGTTCACTTTAGGGCTATCTCGAGAGTTGATCCTTGAGAGAAAGACTACATTGCTGATCAAGGACATGGATATTTCTAGTTTGGTTATCTCTATGTAACAGGTGGAGGAGGAAAAGAAGAAATAGGCTAAGATAGGGGAAAGGTTGAGTAAGAAGTTCAGGTTCTCTGAGTAGGGTGGACAACATCAAAGTACTCAGAATGGTGGTACATGGCCAAAGAAGAAGTGGGAGAGTTCTAGTTCTTTCTCCACAACTAGTGCTTCTTACTCGAAGTAGTCAGGTGATTGGCATTAGTAGGGTGGCAACAACTTCAGGGCATAGGGTGCCTAATCTCAGGTTAGTGGAGAGCAGTCAGCTTTATTATGTCCTATTTGCAGGTTTTATGGTTAGTTTATATCAGGTTTTTTGTGATAAAGGGAGGGACAAGTGCTTTAAATATGGTCAGCTAGGCCATATGCTTTGAAATTATCCAGTTGGTAAGGTTTCTTGGGGAGCAAATAATATTTTGGTTGCCTCATCATCTGCTCCCACACCAAAGGTTGTTTCTTCTGCATCTATTTCTGCTTATGATATCGGCACAGGTCAAAATAGGTTATATGCTCTTATGACCCAAAAGTAGTTTGAGGCATCTTCTGATATCGTGAATGGTATGTTACAACTCTTTTCTTGCGATTTGTACTGCTTACTTGATCTGGGGTCCACCCTTTTTTATGTTACCCCATTTGTGGCTGTGCATTTTGGTTTTTATCCTAAGGTTATGTTGGATTCTTTTTTTATTTCTACCCCGGTAGGTGACTTTGTGGTTGCTAAAAGAGTTTGTAAATGGTGTGTGGTATCTATTGGTAGTAAGAAGACTTTGGTAGATTTGTTTGAATTAGATATGGTGGACTTTAATATCATTATGGGGATGGATTGGTTACACTCATGCTACGCGTCCTTAGATTGTTAGACCTGTAAGGTTGTCTTTAAGTTCCCTGTTGAATTGGTTATTGAATGGGAGGGTAGTTCCTTAGCTTCTAAGGGGACATTTATATCATATCGTAGAGCTTAGAGGTTAATCTCTAAAGGATGTCTCTATTATTTGGTTTGGGTTAAAGACTCTAACTCAAAAGGTCCTTCTTTACATTCGGTTTTGGTGATGAATGAGTTTCTTGAGGTCTTTCCGAATGATCTTCCTAGTGTTCCTCAAGATAGGGAGATTGAGTTTAGGATTGATTTGGTTCTAGACATTCGTCCAATATCTATTTCTTCTAATAGAATAGCTCCAGCTAAGTTGTGGGAGCTCATGGAGAAACTTAAAGATCTTTTGGATAAGGGTTTTATCCATCCTAGTGTATCTCTGTGGGGTGCATTGGTGTTAGTCGTACGTAAGAAGGATGGTTCCCTTCAGATGTGTATTGACTATAAGCAGTTGAATAAGGTGACAGTTAAGAACAAGTATTCTCTTCCAAGGATAGATTACTTGTTTAATTAGTTGAAGGGTGCTAAATCCTTTTCAAAGATAGATCTTCGGTCTGGGTATCATCAGCTTAAGATTAGGGAGGTAGATATCCCAAAGATGGTTTTTTATACCCAGTATGGGCATTTTGAGTTCTTAGTTATGTTATTTAGTTTAACCAATGCCCCATCGGCATTCATGGATTTGATGAATAGGGTATTTTGTTAGTTTCTAGATCTTTTCATTATTTTGTTCATTGATGACATCCTGGTGTACTCTAGGAGTGAGGTGGATTATGCCAATCACCTTCGTACAGTGTTGCAGACCTTAAAAGAGCAGTAGTTGTATGCCAAATTCTTGAAATATGAATTTTGGTTGAATACTATCACTTTTAGGGTAATATTATTTCTAGTGAGAGGATCATGGTGGATTCACAAAAAGTTGTAGTCGTTAATAAGTGGCCTAAACCCACCAATATTTGGAGTTTCTTGGGTTTGGCTCGGTATTATAGGAGGTTTGTGGAGGGTTTTTCTATAATAACTGCCCCATTGACCAAATTGACTCAGAAAAAGGTAAAGTTCTCTTGGTCGGATGCTTGTGAGGGTAGTTTCTATAATTTGAGTCTTCACTACCACCTAGGACTATAATTTGAGTCTTCACTACCACCTAAGTAAAGCTAACATGGTTGTTGATGCTCTTAGCAGGTTGACCATGGAAAGTTTAGCTCATGTGTAAAAAGAGAAGTGAGAGTTAGTGAAGGATATTCACTACCTGTCTAATCTTAGGGTTCACCTTTTGGACTCCGAGAATGGTGGTGTATTGGTATAGGAAGTGGTTCGGTCATCTTTTGGTGCAGAGATCAAGGAGAAAAAAATATTATATTATGTCTTGATGAAAATTAAGGGTGATGTAGGTGGAAAAAGGGTAATGAAATTTGAGATCAGTGGTGATAGTACCTTGTGGTATAGAGGGAGGTTATGTGCTCCTGACATTGATAGTTTGTGAGAAAGGATATTGGCTGAGGTATATGAATTCTGTTATGTTGTACATCCTGTTTCGATGAAAATATATAATGATATAAAGTAGATGTATTGGCAGAATAGTATGAAGAAGTATATGCCTGATTTTGTAGCCAAATGTTTGGTGTGTCAACAGGTGAAAGTTGAGCACATGAGGCCTGGAGGCTTGTATGAAGAAATTGAATTACCTAAATGGAAATGGGTAGTAATGAACATGGATTTTTTTACCGGTCTTCCTCGGTCTCAGAACTAAGTTGATTCAGTTTGGGTCATCGCGGATAGATGACAAAGTCAGCTCACTTCTTGCCATTAAGGACTAACTTTTCAGTTAAGAATTATGTGAGGTTGTATCTTCATTAGATTTTGAAGGTTCATGGGGTACCTACTTTGATATAACTCTGATCGTAGTATTCAATTTTTATCTCACTTTTGGCGGCCATTTCAGAAGGGGTTGGGGACTAAGGTTAGTCTAAGTACTGCTTTCCACCCACCGATGGATGGGTAGGTATAAAGGACTATTTAGACATTGGAAGATATGCTTCGTGCATGTGTAGTTTATTATATGGCAATTAGGTTGAGCATCTACCTCTTGTAGAGTTTGCTTCCAGCAATAGTTATTATTTTAGCATTGGCATGGTCCCTTTTGAGACATTGTATGGTAGGAGGTGTGGATATCCTATTGGGTGGTTTGAGCTTGATGAGGCAGATATGTTTGGTCCAAAATTGCTATATCAGGCTATGGAGAAGGTAAAGGTGATTAAGGATAGGCTTAACTCTGCCCAAAGTTGCCAAAACTTCTATGTGGATTTAAGATGTAGGGACTTGGAGTTTTAGGTTGGGGATAGGGTGTTCCTATAGGTGTCTCCCATAAAGGGAGTAATATGGTTTGGGGAAAAGGGGGAAGCTCAGTCCCCTGTATATTGGCCCTTGTGCGTTTTTACATAAGGTTGTTAATGTTACGTATGAATTGGAGTTTCCTTCTAGTTTGAACTTCATTCATCTGGTGTTCCATGTCTCTGTGTTAAGAAAGTGTATAGATGATCCTTCACTAGTTGTTCCTTTGAAAGAATTGGGTATCTCGGATTCTCTATCTTATAAAGAGATCCCAGTTGAGATCTTGGATCGGTAGGTTCGTCAGTTGTGGACCAAAGATGTATCTTTGCTTAAGGTCCTATAGTGGAACCACAAGGTGGGAAAAGTTACTTGGGAAGCGAAAGAGGACATAAAGTTCAATTATCCGCATCTGTTTTTTGCTCCAGATATTCATGCGGATGGTATGTGTTCTTGATCATATCTTTGTTTTTTAACTTGGTTAAAGAAAGGTTTATTTCCTTGCATCTTTGTTTTCTAAATTAGTTAAAGGTTGGAATGGTTATATTGGGGTGTAGTTCGTTCTTGTACTACCTTGTCCGTCATTCGGGGATGAATAATCCTAGTGGGGAAGACTGAATCACCCTGGGTTTTGGACCTTAGAATTTCCTGGGTTTTGAACTTTCTGGACATCATACGACTTACCATACTAGCTGTATGGTAAGGATACGGGTTAGGTGACCCAGTCGTATGTTATCCAGTGTTGTGTGGTTAAGTTTCTAAAATGGGTACGACTTGGGTAGGTACGAGTCATATAGTTGGTGACAGGTCGTAGGGTTGGGTTTTCCTTTCCTTTACTTAATCTAAAACTCAGTAACTTAACTTGGATCTGAGTATGAGTGGCTCACCATGAGTTATGAGATAGTGTACGAGTCTTATAGTCCAACTCGTATGTTGGACAGTGTCAGCCCCTCTTAATTATATTATGGGTACAGGTTAAGGGTACTGGTCGCACCCTTGGATATGATTGGGCTTGGTGGTCGTATGCTGGATAGTGTTTGGAATCCAAGGGATGCCTAGGGTACGAGTTGTGGGTACCACTAGTATGATAGGGTACGAGTGGTATGGTAGAGTTGTACCCTCTTATGAGAAATTAATACAATTTAAGTTGGGGGTATTCTAGATATTTCCCCTTATAACTCCTTGAGATCCTACAACTTAAAACACTTTTTGGGGCTTCATTAACCTATTGGCAATCAATCAAATATTCTAAACTCTCTCAAAAATCTCCTAAGTCTCTTGGGTAAAGCAAAAGCTATGGTTTCCTTCAAGGTGGTCAATTGAGGCTCATAGGGGTGATTTGTTCTCATCTTCTTCTAAATCTAAGGCATGTTACTCCTCCCTCATTGTTAGTTCCAACTTAGGGCATTTTTAATGAATTGTTTTCATGGCATAATTGTTGTATGGTTTTGGGTTTTCAAATATATGTTGGGGTTTTTGGTTATAAATGCTTGGTTATGGTTTTACCATGTTTTAATTATGGATTTGTATGTTTTAATGGTGGTTTGGACACTTGGTTGCATGGGAATGGTTAATTGGTACTTGGTTTTTGCTTTGGAAACACGATGCCCCCAATGTGTTTGATAAAATGCCTATGAGAATATTTTTACTACATTGTTGAACTTTTAATTGAACTAATGCATGTATATCTTGGTAATGGAACCCTAAATGGTTTTGGTTAAATGGTAAGGTCTTGGTAGTTATGGTTGGTTTAATTGAAAGCCTTGTGGGGTACAAAGGAATTCTCCAAGCAAACTAAGAAATGCACTATACTTGTGGGGTACATAGGATTCCCCAAAGTCAATCTAATAATGTAATCTATGGGTACATGGGAATCCCTTCTTTATAATAAGGATGGCTAAGGACATTGATTGCAAGCTATAGTCGGTATAATGATACCACTACTTATAGCCTTGGTAAATAATAAATGAAATGGTGGTTTGGTTGTGTGGTAATGGTTTTAATTGGGCAATAATGATGGGGTATGATAGCTAACCGTGAAGGTGTGAGTCCAATGAATGAACACTGGAAAAGGATGTTTGCAAACATAAAGATTGGTCATGGAGACCATATATGATATTTATGGGGTACACGAGAATCCCCTAAGTACACTAGTACATATGTATCATGGAGATCAAATGGTACTTAAGAACCCCTTACTCTTATGGTATCTCTGATTCATGCAACTACACGCATCAGGGCTCGTTTAGGGGGTTACACTGGATCCATATAGTTCGTGGGTGGTTCTAGGATGGTTAAGCTGCACATACCCAGGTTAATGGTTTTAAAGGCATGCTAAACCCGATTCCCTTTCCCAGCATGGTTATATATATGTATGTATGGTTATGAATGCATATGGTTGGTTTACTTGGTTTTAAATATTGGCATTATTTTATCCTTATCCTGAGTACTTGTTAGAGTTCACCCGCTAACCCATCTTCGGGTTGTTGTATCCCCACGCAATGCAGGAATCGGTCATTCTACTCCTCCTGCTAAGTGCTCGAACTCAGGATCAGCTTGGTTGGATTAAAGTGGTGAACTTTCTTACTCTTAAAGTCTCCGTTTCATATCATGGATGTCATTCCATACTTTTAGTCATTTTATAGACATTTGTTTTGTCTATGGCTGGGGGCATGTCCTAATCGGATATTATTTTACTTTTGGTTAGAGGCTTTGTGGAACTACTTGGGTTAGAATGGGCAGTTTCGGTAGTGGTGTCAGAATTAGTATTGGTATTGGTATTGGTACTGATACCATTTGACTGAATTTATTATTGTTCCATCCTATTATGTTATATTATCGATATACTCTTGGTTATTGTTTTGGCTTTGGGTTTGGTTATTGGTTGGATATTGGTTGGTTGGACTTACTTGGGTTGGTCACGGTCATGGACCTATCCTAGAGTATGGACTTTTAATAAATGTTATCTTGTTATATGTTCGGAATTCATCAAACTCAGGTTATGTGTTTGGAGGTTAGGTTGGGTAACGGGGGTGGTCCTCGATCCTGGTTGGACTTTGGATACCCATTACGAAAAGGCCCCAGTTCAAGTCGTGTCAATATGAATTTTGAAAAGTGATTTATGAGAATTTGTTTTTCGATTTTACGAATGCCCCATGTGTTAATTAAAAGAAATGTGTGTATTTGATAAAGGAATTGGCCACCACATATAATGTCTTAAAAAGAGGGTGTTATGTACAAGTTTCATATAATTTTGAAATAAGAACTCTCGTGTGTTATGATAAATATTTTGGTGGTCATTATTAAGCTTTAAGTAAAAAGGGATGTGGATACGATATGATACGGCTTGCAAGTCTAGGTATGACGGTACCTATTATGAAATGCTCTTAAGATTAGAGAAATGAACGTTTTGAGTATGAAGCATAGTTTTATGAGGTTAAAAATTGGGCTTAAAGAAGGATAGATAGTTACCCGAAGAAGGAATTTGAGTGAAAGGGCTCATTGTTGGAAACCATGCTTGCCGATATGGTTATTCTCAAGATAGGAGGATAATGAGGACATTATGAAAGGGTGATGCCTACGGTATGCCTGAAAGGGGGCACTACCAATTTATGAAAACTCCAATTCTTATGGCAAACTTGAATTGGAGGATTAGCCACCAAGTTAAGGGCGGACCCATACAGCCCGTAGGTAATCAGAATTGTAGGATGTACCATATGGCTCAGAATTAACGCAAAGAATGGATCCAATATTTATGCAGTATTATTTTGAAAACTCATTGATTTCGCCCATGTGTTTACTTTTTTTTGTGTATGTGCGCGCGCGCGAAGAAGCAGGCACCTCTTCGTCGACGTGTCTGCTTCTTCCATGATTTTACTGAATTACCCCTAAATAATTATTATATGTCATTTACGTATTTAAAAATTAATAATATTTAATAAAAAAAGATAAAATAGACATTTATGACATATCTGCTTGAGTTGTTTCAATCATAATTTTACTATATCACCCCTAATTAATTATTATATATCATCTAAGTATTAAAAAATTAATAATATTTAATAAAAAATAAAATAATAAATTAACTCTTAATGTTTTAAATTACTTGACATCTTATATGAGACTCATTTAAAAAAAAATTACAAATATTTTTATAGCAATTTTGTTATATCACTTCTAATTAGTTATTATGACTCATTTAATACATGTCTGATTCACCACATCATGATATTTGGTTGGATCTTACGTATTAGAAAATTAATCATGTTTAATAAAAAAAAAGTAAATTAGACATTTATGACATGCCTGTTTCAGCTGCTTCAATTGTAATTTTATTATATCGCCCCGAATTAATTATTATAACTTATCTAAGTATTAAAAATTTGATAATATTAAATAAAAAAGGATTACTACTATTTAGAAATGTGAAGAAGCAGGCACCTCTTTGTCGACGTGCCTGCTTCTTCCATGATTTTACTGAATTACCCCTAAATAATTATTATATGTTATTTACGTATTTAAAAATTAATAATATTTCTTAAAAAGCATAAAATAGACATTTATAATATATCTGTTTCAGCTGTTTCAATCGTAATTTTACTATATCACCCCAAATTAATTATTATAAGTCATCTAAGTATTAAAAAATTAATAATATTTAATAAAACATAAAATAATAAATTAACTCTTAATGTTTTAAATTACTTGACATCTTATATGAGGCTCATTTTAAAAAAAAAATTACAAATATTTTTATAGAAATTTTGTTATATCACTTCTAATTAGTTATTATGACTCATTTAATACATCTCTGATTCACCACATCGTGATATTTGGTTGGATCTTACGTATTAAAAAAATTAATTATGTTTAGTAATAAAAGTAAATTAGACATTTATGACATGTCTGCTTCAGCTGCTTCAATCGTAATTTTATTATATCACCCCTAATTAATTATTATAACTTATCTAAGTATTAAAAATTTGATAATATTAAATAAAAAGGGAAAATAGACATAAATCAACTCTTATTGTTTTAAATTAACTTGACATCTTATATGAGACTCACTTAAATTTTTTCACAAGTATTTTTGTAGCAATTTTGCTATATCACTTCTAATTAGTTATTATAAATCATTTAAGACATGTCTGCTTCGTTACTTCAATCGTGGTATATGATTGACTTTCGAAATTATCTCAATATCACTTAAATTAGAATAGAAGAAAAAGTATTATAAATTACAATAGTTAAAAAACTTAAACTATTTTAAAAATATAATTGACTATTATGCCACAAAAATCTTGATAAGGAGAATATTATAGATTACAATAGCTTACAGCTTAAAATAGTAAATTACAGTACAATTCCAAAAAAATATTATAAATTGCAATAGTTAACAACTTAAATTATCTAAAAACATATTAAAAATATAATTAATTGTCTAAATTTTATTTATATCACATAAATTGAGATAAAAAATAATATATATATATATATATATATTGGGGCCTTGCTAGCATGGGCCGATGAACATCTAGTGTGTGTGTGTGTGTATATATATATATATATATATATACTAGATAGTGATGGCCCGTGCTAACACGGACCCAATGTTGAGACACTTATTAGCTAAAGGGCAAAAGTTTCATAATTACATAATATAGCAAGTTGTATTTTATATTTTTGCAAACTGTTACTATAAAAATACAAATACATATGATTTTTACTGTCCTTATGATGATATGTATTTTGTATTTTCGTAACTGTTGCTACAAAAATACAAATACATATGCTACAGAATGTAATTTGATAAAAGTATTACTATTTTTTATAATTTAATACTTAAATATGTTACTTTATGTATTTTTTTCTTCCCTAAACAACATACAATATTTGTTTATAGTATATGATTAATGTTAACATCCATTGTTCATTATTTACATCCACGTGTACTACTTATACTATTTACATACTAAAAATGGCGATGCTTATAGCTTCTTAAGCCGCTTTTAGCAAAAAGTACCTGCCTAAATGTAAAGTATAAGTTCTTGTATACTGTCTTTCTAAATTGTACCGTCCCTTTTGCACACCTTATACAAAAAAAGTGTTTCTATAAATGACTCAGAAAGAGACTACATGTCAACCAAGTAAACAAAAGTTCACTCATAAGATTCGTATACCACCTTCAACCGACTGTTAGTGAGCAATTCTAGCAAAGATTGAGGACTGTTGGTAACCAATTCTAGCAAAGCTTGAGGACTGTTAGTGAGCAATTCTAGAAAAGATGGAGATACCATCGACTCCAAGCAACTGACAGCATGTATCAACACTTCAACCTTATTCTTCTTCCAAAAATCAACGCTAACCTGATAATTGACAAAAGAAATAGCATTTCTTAGTACGGTGTTATTGAAACACTATGTTATGCAAGTTAAATCAACAGATACACTATACTGCATGCAATATTCATGTCTAAATCATTGCATAAGGTTGTTACTTGAATGAGAGGGAGAACACACAGTCAGATGTAGGCCTAAAAAGACCAAAAGAGCTCAACAAGCCAGACTTCAATAACTAATATCTTCTTCAATTATCCAGCTTAGGGACCACAGCGCAAATAATATGTATCGAAAATAGATCAAAGCAGCAGAACCAACAAAGGTTCTCGGACCGAAGCCTGGCCACCATTATTTCATTTGGCGGTTATCAACGACCCATACAAGAAAATGATATACACTTAACCGTAGAAATAATTAGTTAATACTATATCACTCCCTCCGTCCATCTCTACTTATTCAGTATACTAAAAATTCTACTTATTAAGTAGTTGTACAACAGTAATTAAAGGATCTAAATTTTCTGTAAATCTATAAACATAGTAATAGAGCCACACGTGGTACACCAATAATAACTCAAAAACATCAACCAATAATATTAAAATACCAAAAGCATTCTTCATGGAGGTACACAACATCCAACTAAGGTAACACAAAATTCCTTTCTCTTTGAGGAATTTCGACTTGTGTTTTCCTAGTAAAAGGTCATTTTTCTGCATGTTGATATAAAAAGTTAGTCAATAAACATCTATTGGCATTTGGTGACATCAATAAACATCTATTGGCATTTGGTGACATATAAGTTCATTCTCTATATTCCATTATAACACAACCATCAACTTTCTTGTTCCACTAACGATTTCGTAAAATAATGTAGCTTTGTATGTTTGAATTCATAGGAAATAATGCATTTGATAAGAACTGATACTCCTGACTAACAAGAAATTAATAATTTAAATAACGTTTAACAGAATTAGTGATAGTAGGGCTGGTACCTTGTGCAATGGCAGGGAACAAAATAAGTGAATGGCAAAAGGGACTTTCCTTTACCATCAACTGGTGATGAGAGTCGAGGTTGCTACAACGCAAGAATTTGGAGTAATTAGAGCTATACTTTGGTATCAACGGAGAGTAATACTATTAGACTGAGTGATGCAAATACTTATAGAGGAAAAATGCAGTAATTTTTCTCTGAATTGAGAATTGATCTTGGGATACCAGAGATTTTGATTATCTTTTGAATATCCTGAGAAATTTTAATTTGATTCCTTAGCTCTCCGTTTTGATTTGTTTGTCTGGCTTTGACCTTCTGTTTCAATTTGTTTGTCGAAAGTAAAAAAAAATTTTGAATCTTGTGATTTAAACAAAAGATATGAGATGTATCAAAATGTCTTTAATATTGTGGTCTTAAACAAGTCATGTGGAAAGTTTAGAATTAACAAGTCGCTAACAAAGGAAAAAGATCTTCTCTTTGAAACGCACTAAAAAAGAAGTAAGATAAGCAAATTGAATCGGAAGGAATATCTTATATCCGAAGTTCATTGGCTCGAAAATTGACTTACTAAAAGAAAGGTAAAGCACTCCTTGTATATATACTTATCCTTACTTGTTTACACTTATTTTGGTTTACACTTCTGTAGGTGGCTCTAGCTTCAGGAGGAAAGCATTACACAGAGATAGTTAGATAAGTGTAGCTAAATCCTGAGCTTGCTAATGCAGTAACTGTTGATGCCAAGGACTTGCAGTTGCATAAAGACAATTTACACCTTACTGCTTCTTCCCAAGTTCTCCTAGGCCACATGATGGCTCATGCTTTCTTTCACACAATCTCAACCACATCCTCATCTTGATACTCAATAGTGAAAGTGTAACGTTCAAAAAGGAAAATTGTCTAACACTCCGTAATATTATCATAAAACTGTACGAACTATCATATTTTATGTTTTAATTGTTCAATTAAAAATAAGATAAATTAATGATAGTTTTTCTCTACGTTTTTCAAAATTTTACCAAGGTATGTAGCATTTATATTGCAAGTCCAAGAGGGGTGTCGATTTTTGATACATGAAAGTGCCAATCTCCCTGACTGGCTTGCTGCAAACATTTTAGTTTCGTTGAACCATGACACATTGAGCTCAATTTATCTTGATTCAAATAAGATAGTTGGGTCATCATTTATTTATTGCCTCGAGTAACCATTAACAAGCTAAAACTTGATGCCATCACCTATCTGAAGCCTTAGGACAGCCAATTTTGATTCATACAGTTTTGATTAACCAACAAGAATAATATATATATATATATATATATGAAGTGTCAAGGTGAGGTGTGGGCAAAATAAGGTGTACTCGTGGGGTTAGTGAGATTGTTTCTAATAAAGCTGTGTCAAATAACTCATAACAAAGCAATGTCTTTAAATGAATGCAAACTAAACAAAGATGATGTTCATCTCTTAATCGAAATTCCAAAACTAAATTCAAAATTATTCACTTTTTATGTGTTGAGTAATTCTCTCTTAGTTGACCACTACCGCTTCATCAACACGAAGCTCCAGCTATATTTCAAATATTCAAAAATTAATTTTCCTTTTTTTCCAATCGAAATCTCTAGCAAGGTACAGATGAGTAATTAATCAAATTTCAAAAATATACCAATTAGAGAAATCATAGGCCATTTAGAGGGGATAACCTCCCTCCAAAAAAATTCCTTGTTCCCCAGTTGGCCTCATTTTTCATTCTGGACTAAGCTTCCAATACTCTGTAAACTGTAACTTTGTAACTCCCTACAAATTTGTGCACAAAATCGAGGGAATTACAATACCCAAAGATCTTGAAAATTATCTAAAATTGGCTACTTGTGCACTTCGCCTACATACCCAAGCTAAAAGGGTTGTTGGTTAGAGCAAAGAAGAAATCACTGGCATACCAAAGATAGCCCGACATCAACTTCAAACCCTCAGATCTGAGTAAAGAGAAGAATCCGAGGAAGAACGCTAGAGGTTAGAGAAAAACGGTGGATGAGACGTGTAGTATAAGTAAATTCTGAAGCCATGAAAAGACAAATACACCCTTAGATTAGAATTAAAAGACGGGAAGCACACGTGTTGAATTTATAGATTCTTTCTAATATAGTAGTAATATATATATAAAAATCCTGTTGTACTGTTTTCATAACGTTCCCTATTATGTTAATTGTAATATATGTTATTTTTGGTCAGTTCCACGTATCAATACTCTCCAAATATTAATCTCCTATAATATAGGTTTTGAGGCATAGTCTTGTGGTCCAATCCAGCAGTAGAGTACCCTCAGATGTTCAGAGTTGGTGAGCTTCTCTTACTTCGAAAGGCATTCTATCTAAATGTTCGTTTCATTCAGTTTTATGGTCCGAACGGGGGCGCTATCCCGACCTAGTCAGATTTGTGTTTTAAGTTCAGTAGAGGCTTTGTAGATGGACGCAGACTGAGTTTGGTTTTCATGGATTGTTATCTTGAAGAATTAAGTTTTATTATGAGATTTTCGGGTTTTCATTTATCTTCTGCACTTTATTTCATATGACTTATGCTTATGATAGTATGCTAAGGGGTCTCTCGGTCCTTAATAGTTCGAGATGTCCGTCAAGTTCAGGGCCTCGACTCAGTTCGTGACACCTTGTGACCCAACACCTGAAACATATGTCTTACCGATATAGAGATAATTCATTTCTTGATTGGACGACCTTATGATATTAATCTTCAAAGAGGATATTATGATGGCCAAATTATGTTATCCCAGTTCATGCAATAAACATGGATTGGGGGGACCGTTGATTGGGTAAATACCAGATCCATATAGCCCATGGGTTACTAGATGTCGGTGTCAGCTGCACAGTTTAGACTTAATATTTCAAATGATTCTGTCCTTACATTTTAAATTTATTGCACTCATATTTTTCTATTTTTACGTATATTATAAATGTTATAAACTGCTTTTATAAATTGCTTGCCCCTTTTCTTGGATTGCATACTAATACTCGTCGTACTGATTGTCCTCGGACACTACATCCTTTAATTATGTTGGCTCTCAAAGATTTTTCCTGTGATCTTGCTTAGTACTAAGATTCTTATAGAACAACAACAAGCAAGTTGTGATCCATCCATATCTTGAAATGACTGTGTTTCATTTAGTAAAACTTTGACTATTTTATTTTATGGTATTGTCGAGGCTATGTTTCAATGTAAAATTTTTATCTATATTATTAGAGGTTTCGTAGACTGAATAAGACATATGTTTCATGTTGTGTTTCAAGATTTAAACTTTTATCATTGTGTACTTGAACTTCATATCTTGTAGAGAATAAACATCAACATCACCTTAAACTATATTCAAAAAGTCGAAGAATTTTTCTTCATTTTGTAAAGTGTTATACCACCCTTACAAGGTGGGGTGTTCCACACGCAAAAAATATAATAAATTTATTATTCTTCCTTACTTTTTCTTTTTTCTTTTTAATTTAGATGTTTTTCCTTTTTATTTTTATCTATACATATCTCAGAACCTCCATTGTTATGGATAGCATCACCATAGCCAAACCCAAATCATCAATTAATCACCACCATCAACTTTACAAACCATCAACAAAACTTTCATAGCCTTCAAATTCTTCTAACTCTGTCATCCATCTTAAACCCCTTTTATCTCCTTGTTAATCGATTTTTTGATGAGGTGACAATTTTTTTAAAGTGATGGAACACGGATATGGAATGACTCTGGATAGTGAGAGAGATTGAACGAGAAAAGATTGAAAGTTGAAATCTATCTAACAAAAATTTGATAGAAGTGTTGAGAAATAAATTTCATAAGGCTAAAATTTTTCGATAAATTAAAATCAGCCATGCTTTATAGCTCTCAATAATATTGATAATCAAATTGTTCTCAGCATTACTATTATCCATAAAAAATAATTGAGATATTAATATTAATGATGATAGATTAGATGAAATTGGTGGAACAAGTGATGAAATTGGTGGTGATAGATCGAGTGATGAAATTGGTGATGGCATTGATGCAATTAGTGATTTCATGTGATGAATTGATAGCTATGACAGCTGATAAAACAGGTAGTGGTGAGTTAAGTGGTGATGAAATTAAATGAAAAATCAACAATAAAGTAAGAAGATAAATCAGATTGATGAAGAAATTTTGTTGTAAAGAGTTGATTGAAAAAAACTATATATAAAAGAACAATTGGTGAGGTGTGAAGAAGAAGATTTATGGGAAGGCAGGTTGAATAAGGAGTTGTCTAGTAGGGAAGAAGATTTTAATTTTTTTTATTTTTAGATTTAATTATTTACTCACGAGTTCAGTTTTTATTTTAATTAATAATTTTTGTCACGTCAGTTTTAGGGTGTAGAAAAATTCACTTTTCAGTAGTACAAGTGTGTATTTCTCTGCTTCAATAGTTTCAGTATGTCTTCTGCTTTTCAGATATAATTTGAGGTGATTTTGATGTATTTTTTCTATAGATCTATTTTCCGCAACCTTATTCATAACGATGCTTATGATATAATGTTAGGGATCGTCTCAGACCTTCATTGATTTGGGATATCCGTAATTATGTATAAGCATCTCAAATATTTGACCTCAATATTATGATAGGTCATTAATGAAAGGAAGGAAAATGGAGAAAATTGGTCGCAATAATTAAGATGTTGCTATTTTCACATTATTAACTAAGTTCTATATTTTAATAATTTTACTTAATGTAATTGTGATTTGTTTCAATTGTTTCATTGGATAATGTTGAAAATATCTTAAGGAGATTGAATGTTAATTTTGATACGATTAAATGAAGATTTGAGGTGATCTTAATAGAAATTTTAAAGTAATTAATGGACACATAAGGACATGATATGTTTATCTTACCATCTATGTTTTGTGTATCAAATTTGCCCCCTGGACTCTTCGGAATGATCCGCCTTCACAATAATTCAAAAACAAATGTGATACCCAGAGGATATAGTAGGTCACACCCATCTCGTCTTTTTTTTCTTACGCTCATCGTCAACTTCAAATGAGTCAATTCAAACCACCTTAAATTTCTACCAAGTCATTTCAAAATGAGTCTCTGCAGATTTTTTTTTTTTTAAAAATAATTTTTGATATTTCATTAGTATTTTATCCAAGAGAACAATTCCACCTTTAAAACGTATCAAGGATGGCTCTTAGTAGTAAATTGTTGTATGTAGCCATGTGAAAAGTTGAAAATGGATCGAGAAAGTTTTCTATAATCCTAATAAATTACTATTTATTATAGTATCACTATATAATAATAAAGGAGAAATATATACAAGGTGATGTGACACATTTTGGGTGTGTTTGGTATGATGGAGAATATTTTTCAGAAAATGTTTTCTGGTTTTCCCTTGTTTGGTTGCAACAAAAGTTAGGAAGATATTTTTCAAGACAACTTATTTTTCACTATTTGATGAAAAATGACTTTCCTCATGGGCCAAGGAAAGTCATTTTTCAGAAAATGACAAATGTGACTTATGACCTCACCCTCATCCCTCCTCCCACCCCCAACAACATTTATATTCACATGACTCAAAAAATTTATATTTCTAAAAAATTTACATTACCCGAAAATATTTTCACTGTGCTTTGCTTCAATTCTTCAATGTTTGAAATAAAAAATAATGAAGCCCGAATTTTTTCCATTTTTAATTCGTTGAATATATTTTTATTTTCATATGCATAGAGGAAGACTTACTTATGTTACTTTTATTAATTGCATATTTCATTTTATTATCGATGTAACTTGTTTCACGAGGTTGAATAAGTTTGTCGTTCTGTTATATTTCTATTAATTGTAGTATCTTGAGATTGTCCTAACAAAATATTGAAAAGTGTCTCCTATATTTGTTAATTAATAGTTTCTTAAATTTAATGATTGTAATATTTTAGTATTCGATATTGATATTATTTGTTATGCTTAAATTAGTTCTTACAAATTGTTGAGTTGCTAGAGACACTGATATACCAGTTAACAGATAGTAGTATTTTCTAAAAAATATTTTTTCACTCATCAATCGAATACTAGAAAATATTTTTCTAAAAAATATTCTCTACTCGCCAATCAAACGCCATAAAATATTTTTCAAAAAATATTTTTTATTCACCAACCAAACATGAGAAAATAAGTAGAAAACCAACGTATTTTTCAGAAAAACATTTTCCAAGAAAACATTTTCCATGAAAAATATTTTCCATCATACCAAACACACCCTTTGTGACCTTCATTTACATTTATCTTTTTTCTCTCTTTTTTTTTTTTTTCTTATTTCAATTAATTATTTTATTTTATTGTAGAAGTATAAGAGTTGTCTATATTCACTCAATTAATATTAACATAATTAAGTCAATGAAAAGGAATACACATCATATTAAATTTCAAACTTTTATTATGAAAAGAAAAAGACATGAATTTAGTTTCAAACCTTTTGTAACCATAAATTAATAATATAGTACTAAGAGGAAAAAAATATCAGCCCCGTAATTTTTTCCCCTTTTCAAAGTAATGACGAGTCATGTTTGTACTCTGTGCATGTTCTTTTCCATTGAAAACACTGTGTTTATGAGTCGGTAAAGCTTAAAAGACTATCAATTAATTGCAGTATTTGGAGGGATTCTCCACCACTAAACTTTTAAGTTTTAACATCCCTATAGAAACATAACCAAAATCATATTTATGTAAAATGCTAAACAAGCGTCATATATTTTTTCCACTACAACCTTTATCTTCACCTCGTCAGCATGGATAACAACACTGAAAATAAGAAAATTGTATATCCTCAATCTTCTACATCGTAGACTTGGCTATTAGATGATATTTCTATTATTATATAGAAGAGGTGGTTTCGGCCATCTCTCATGCAATCGCTAAAAAATTTCTTTACTCTCACTTAATTATATATCATACCTAAATATATAATAATTCTATTATTTCATCATAATGGTTTAAATAGTTAATTTATTCTATAAATTTATATTAATTAACTAAACAACATATTGAAAGTAAAAAAAAAAATTATTTATTTAATTGACTATCATGTTCAAAACTAATTTATTACCACGAATCACAATAATTAATAACTTAAAATATTTAAAAGACATAAAAATTTTATTGACTCTCATTATTTTAGCAATACCACATAAATTGAGATAAAAGAAAAAGTACTGTAAATCATAATAATTAACAACTTAAAATATTTTAAAGATATATAAAAAATTTAGTTGATTCTCAAAATTGTATAGAAGCCAAATAAATTGGGACACAAGGAGTAAATATATTATTTGATAATTACGTAAAAATTATTATAAATCACAATAATTAACAAGTTAAAATGGTTTTTTTAAAAAAAAAATAGATAAAAGTTCTATTCAACTCTCAAAATTTTATTGGTGCACCATAAATCATGACAAAATAAAAAATTATCTTAATTAATTACATCTAAATATTTAAAGTAAATTAATTTTATTATTTTAATTGACTTTTATATAGAAAATTAATCTTTTTATTTATTTATTTATTTTAGTAAATTTAAATTTTAAAATTAGTTTTTTCTTATATAGAAATACTAATATTTAAACTTAACTTTAAATTTTTAAAGTACAAAATTAATAAATTTCTAATGAATATTTTCTTAGAATTTGTGTTGGGTCAATATGTATCAAGTTAAAAAGAAATAAAAATATATATATAGTAAAATTTTATTATTGTGAAAGATAAATATAATGCATTATCCAATAACATTTAACAATTTCATATTTTGCATATGCAAATATAGCATTCCGTATTTAATTAATATACTATTTCGGTGAATTATCGATGATTACTATTGGGTATGATAAAATTATATTAATTTGTATAGTAATAACATAATCAATCTTTCTTAATTAATTATTATGAGTCATCTAGGTATTAAAAAAATAAATAATATTTAATAAAAAATAAAATAGACATAAAATGCAAAATTAACTCTTAATGTTTTTACTTAAAATTTCATCTTTCGAACGATGATTTTACTATATCACTCCTTATTATAAGTCATTTATGTATTAGAAAAATAAGAATAACAAAATGATATGTCGACATAAAATATTTGATTGACTATCTAAATTATATTAGTGCCACATAAATTGGAACGGGACAAAAGAAGATATAAAGCAACATATATTATTTAAAAATGAAATAAAAAGTACTGTAAATAACAATAATTAAACAAAAAAAATTGACTGATTTCTGCTGCTTCAATCGTGATTTTAATGTATCACATGCAATTAATTATTATAAGTCACTTATGTATTGAAAAATTAATAATATTGAATCCACGATTTTACTATATAATATATATATATATATATATACACTATGAATAAAAATTTTCATGATATTTTTTTAAAAAAATAAAAATTACTACATATACTCACAGGGCAAAAGAGTAAAAACACACATGAGATAAATGTAAAGAAATCAAGAAGCACCAAATAGATTATTAACATTTGTAACATTCAACACATTTCTAAGTGTTTCCAAATTCTTCTTGCATCAACACATACGCATAATAAAATAATAAATAATAAATAATAATAATTACATTTTACTATATCACCCCTAATTAATTATTATGGTTATTTAAACATTGTGCCAAATAAGTTATAAATCACAATGATCAAAAATTTAAATTATCTAAAAAAATATAATTGGCTATTGTCGACACAAAACTCTGGACAAAGAGAGTAGCATATATTATTCAAAAATTACATAAAAAGTATTATAAATTACAATAGTTAACAACTTAAAATATCTAAAAATAATTTAATATGTTATATATTTTTAAAAAATTACATGCAAAATACTAGAAATCACAATAATTAACAACTTAAAAAATTTAAAAGATATAAAATATTTGGTCGACTCTTAAAATTATATTAGTATCACTAAAATTGGAATAGAAGAAAAATATTATAAATCATAATAATTAAAAACTTAAATTATTTTTAAAATGTAATTGACTATCAATGCCACAAAAATTTGGACAAAAAAAGTAACGTATATTAATTTAAAAATTACATAAAAAATATTATAAATTATAATAGTTAACAACTTAAATTATCTAAATACATATTAAAATAACATATGTTGAACTCATGCTAAATTCCGGATGAATCCTAGAAAACATATGCAATCCTTTTATTAAAAAATTTTATTTAAATATATCAAGATTGAAAAGATAAATACATATCTTAATGTTGAGCCCGTGCTGACACGGGCCATGCTCCTCTAGTTTAAAATATCGTAATGATCAGCTCGATTCCTTCCCGGTACAATAATGTGAAGGTATATTCTTCTAAGTTATGCTATATTAATACATAAATATGACCCTAAACTTAATACCAAATTATAACATTGACCGTAAACTTTGATAGTGCACAAATAACACCTTTAACTATTCAAAATCTGAACAAATATGACCTCCGATCCTATGTGGCAAAACGTGTGTTGTACACGCAAAACTGGGCGCGACGGGCTAAAAATTTAAGCGTTCCAACAGTAAAAAAAAGGGTAAAATGACTATTATGCCCTTATTAATTTCTTTTTTATATATTTAAATGACTTTTCACTATTATTTTTTCATTATTTTTAGCTCAAAGATGAACCTATACTAATAATAAATAAAAATATTATAGTTTTAATAAAACTTTATTAAATTAATGTTATTAAAACGTTATTAAATTAACATTATTAAAACGTTATTAAACATTATTAATAAAATATTATTAAATTAACGTTATTAAACTAACGTTATTAAATTAATTTTATTAAACTAACGTTATTAAATTAACGTTATTAAATTAACGATATTAAAATGTTATTAATAAAATATTATTAAGGATAGTAGTAGTATATTAAGGGCAGTAGTAATAGTATTATTAAAACGTTATCAAATTAATGTTATTAATAAAACTTTATTAAGATAAAATTTTTATTAAATTATTATTATTATTATTATTATTATTATTATTATTATTATTATTATTATTAGTCATAGTAGTAGTAGTATATTGATAGAAGCGATAGTAGTACGTAATATCACTACTAAAAAAAAGGGAAAACTGACCACAAGTGGTCGATTTTTTAAAATATATATATTAAAAATTCATTATTATTTTATTAAAATTGGAAAAAATAATTTCAGAAAAAAAAAACTGACGACAAGTGGTCGATTTTTTATTAAATTAACTAATTAATTTAAATATTAAACCGACCACAAGTGGTCGATTTTTTAATAAATTAATTAATTTAATAAAAACCGACAAAATTCAAAAACCGACCACTTATGATCGGTTTTTTTGGGGAATCAATTGAAAAATCGATCACTTGTGGTCGATTTTTCTGGAAATTGAAAAAAAAGGAAAAATCAAAACCCAAATACACAATGCAGCAACAACAATCCAATACAATAGTAACCAAATCAATTCAACAGCAACAACAACAACTAAAAACTAAATGTAAATACTCTCAAAAGTCTACAACACGTACAAAATGTCCTACAAAGGTGAGTATGAAAAAAACTACAACAATACTTTCAAACAACAAAATGTCTAAATAATTAATAAAACACATACAAAAATAAAAAAACTAGAAGTCATCATCATTGAATTCGTCCTCGTCTTTCATATCATCATCTGTGCTGAAATTATACAGGGAGCCTAGACCTTTTGCAGTCCGAACTGCATCACCAGGACATGGAGGAATAACCTCCGCAGTCTGAATGAAAGAGCTGAATTGCTGCTGCAGCATTTTGATTTGTGATGTTGTTGCCTTCTCGGTCTCCTTCTGCCTCTCTCTCTGTTCAGCAAACCTCTCTTTCTATTCAGCAAGCTCTTCAGTAAGTTGAGAAATCGTATTTTGTAGTCTTTCAATGATTTCTCTATCAACTGAAGAGCTAGAGTATGCATCGCCAGACGAACACCTAATATTATCGCCAAAAAAATTTGTGACGAACACCTAATATTATCGCCAAAAAAATTTGTGTAGAATATGTAGAAATGACCTCTATTTGCAGGACCCAGAACTTTTGTCCATAACTCCTCATCTACATGCTTGGTTATTGAGTCACCCTGACTTTCAGGAGGCTGATTACTACAATAATCAGCAACAAGACGCGTATATTTGTCCTATATTTAAAGTAAAGTTAATACTAAAAGTAAAAAAAAATATTAAAGTAGTTATAATTCAAAATTTATTTCTTACCTGGACAACTTTTGCACGACCTTCAACCCAGACACCTTTATTAGTCAGGTCCTTTTTTTTCGTATGAGTCTCCTCGAATAGCTCATCAGTTAGTATTCGCCTACCCTTATATTTTTCCTGCATATGAAAACATTATATATCAATGTTCAAATAATAAATAAATTTAAATAGAAACAAACAATTAACACTGAAAAAGTTACATACCATTTTTTCTTCACAGCAAGAGTACTTCTGGCACCCGCAATATGTAGGGAGCCACCCTTGGATGATGCCCGGGCTTTCTTTCCTTTTTCAATCATGTATTCTGCGCTACTCCAATGGCAAATGTACAGTTTCCATGCACCTTCAGGAATCCACTTAGGTTTTTCCAATTTCTTTCGGGCATACTCTAAGAGATCGTTAAATCTGGCTCTACATCTTATGAAAAAGTTCTTCTGTACAAGAAATGTATTTGCATCATCCCACCAATAAAATTTCAACAACAAAAATATAATATTCAATCTTTTATTCTAATAAAATGCTAATAAGTAGTCGATAAGTTAAATCCTTACCTTAAATTCTTCAAACATTCTCTCCCTGTCAAGTTCTAGAACCTTTTACCAGCTGGTTCAGTAGCCATTGAAATGCCGAGTAATGCATATTCGCATCTTTTTTCCAACTCCAGCATCCGACCTAAACCTACAACACAAGAGCAAACAGTAATTTCATAAAGCATAATAATATAGTAATGAAAAAATGAGTAACTTTATTATATTTAGAAATCTTACCCTCTCACAACTAGAACAAGATAAATCTTCTCAGAATCATCTTTGTCTCCTGGCTTCCTAGTAAGTGATGGTGGATGCACTGGCGTGGGTGGATCTGAAGCACCAGATGGAGTGCCTCAAAGCTGAAGATCTGACAACCCAATAGAACCAATAGAATTACTGTGCGAAGCGACGTGACTGCTGCAGAAGGTTATCGATGATGGTCTATGTATGGAGGGGCTAGCGCCTGTCTGATAGTACTATGCTAGTGGTGGCACGGTCATAGCAGCAGAATGAGTTGGTGCAGAACCATATAGTGGCTGCACATACATAGGAGTAGGTATTGAATCCTTAGAAGACCTAGAATAGGAGGGTCGTGCTGGTGCATCAGCAAAGCGACCCTCAGATATATGAATGCCTGTTGGTCGTCTATAAGGCAGAGGTTGTCTATTCTTTTTTGATTTCATAGTATCAACTTTTGCCCTACCTTTGTCACCTCTGCCTGACATCTAAATTATGTTAAGTTAACAAGTAGTTAGTTACTACGAAATTAATGTATAAGAAAACATTCCAAGTAAATAATTTCAAGTTACTAATTCACATTTCAAATAGCTCCAATAATATGAGATATAGAAAAAAAATATTTTTATTACTATATAAATCGTGGAAAAGTGGAAACAACAAAGTCAAATAGTATATTACATATCAATCTTAAACAAGAAGCATAAAGGTAAATATATAGTACAAAGCATAAAGACATCAATACATAATAAATACAACCTACACAACTAATCCTCCTCTTCTGAAGACTCTCCACTAAACCATTCGCCCTCTTCGGAGGTTTCCTTATCTCCTACCCACTCAGCCTCATCTTCCGTAATATTGACTTCTTCAAATATATTTTCTAGGTGATTCAAACCGTCCACTAGCTGGTGATCAATCTGCATTTCATTTTGATATGCAATCTTCAACACATTCTCAACTTCCACCCGGCCTATAGGATTTGTTTTTATTATAGCCCACCAATCAGACTTGTCATTACGCAACGGATAAGGAGCATAATATACTTGTTTAGTATTTTATGCTAGAACAAATGGATAGTAAATATGATACGAGCTATTATGTTTCACTTCAATGATGTTATACTCCCTATGTACTCTAGTGCATCTTGTACTTGGATCAAACCACTTACATCAAAAAAGGACAATCTTTTTATTGGGAAACCAGCATACTCTAGTTCTAAGATCTCGTGTATAATGCTAAAGTAATCAACATTATTATCACCCTTAACCCAAACACCACTATTGTTTGTTTTCCTTGTTCTAGAGTGTTATTCGGTGGAAAATTTAAAATCATTTACTTTGTATTGGGACATTGCATTAGCTTCAACTGGACCCAAATAAATATCTCTCAAGAGCGGATTGTATGTGGCTACATTTGGTGAATGATGTACCTAAAAATATTATACATATATATATATATATTTTATTTGAGGAATGTGTAAATGTTTAAACTTTGTAGAAATATTAATACACTTATGAACCTCATTTTTAAACCACGTTACAAAAGATGCATACACTTGATTTTCGTGGAATTGAGTCTTAAATGAACTGAACATCCAACAAGAGAAACACAATTAGTTTCTTTAAGGGAACGAGTAAACAAATAAGATATGTTAAAATTTTAATCTCCTTACTTCAGAAAGGGCTCAATTTTCGGGCCATTCAGCATGACATACAAAGTTGCTGACTTATGATCATGGAAGTGAGCCGGTGAGGCATGGTCTTTTTAGCCTTACAACCAGATTGATTGAAAATTGATATCGGTTGCAAATGAGGCTCATTCACATCGTCCTGATGACGATTTGGTCGATTTCTTGAACAAGTAACTTCATCACTAAAGTAGTATGAACAAAATTGAGAAATTTCTCTTGCAAGATATGCCTTGACTATAGAGCCTTCCACCCTATGTTTGTTTTTGGGACCCCTTTTCAATTTTCTAATTGCCTTGTACAATGTTAAGGTTAGATGTTTACTATATTTAAAAAAGATATGTATGAATTAAAATATGTTACAAATGCTTACCATTCGAATGGATACATCCACCTAGTTTGAACTGGACCGCCTAGCCGAGCTTCATGCACAAGGTGAATGGGAAGATGTTCCATCACATCGAAGAATGCTGGCGGGAAAATCTTTTCCAGCTTGTTGGTGATAACAATAATATTACTTTTTATTTTTCACGCTAGATTTTCTTCTTTTAATGTGGTGGCACATAAGTCCTTGAAGAACAAGCTAATCTCTGCTATTGGTTTCCATATGTTTTCAGGTAAACCAATAAAAGTAATTGGAAGTAATTATTCCATGAAAACATGACAATCATGGCTTTTCATTCCATGTAAGATTCCTTGTGTCATATCAACCCTCTTTCCTAAATTTGAGGCATATCCATCGAGCATCTTCAAACTTTGAACCCACTCACATATTTGACACTTTTGGTCTAACTTGAATGTAAAACTAGCCTTGGGCTTAAGAACATTGCCGTTGACCCCTGGTGTAAGTGTAATTCTCTGCTGTTGCAATATTCTAGTAAGTCAAGTCTGGCCTTAGGATTATCCTTTGTTTTGCCGGTGACATCCATAACTGTGTTGAAAAAGTTGTCAAAATAGTTCTTCTCAGTATGCATGACATCAATATTATGTGTAAGTAAATTATCTGGCCAATATTCTAACTCCCAAAATATACTTTGCTTAGTCTAGTTATGGGAAACACCATATCCATCAAGCTTGTACAATCGTTCCTTGCTGGCTTTAGGCAAATCCTGAACTAATTTCCAGACGTCATAACTAGACAGCCTTAGAGGTGGACCATCATATTTTCTTCTATTCCTTCTGAATTCATTCTTGAGTCTCCTAAATTCATGATCAGGTGGCAAGAAATAACGATGACAATCAAACCATGAATATTTTTGCCATATATCAATGTGAAAGATTTTGTTTTTTACATGCAGTATGGACAAGCCAGCTTTCCAGCTGTCATCCACGCAGATAATATTCCATAAGCAGGAAAATCATTAACAGTCATTAGATATGCACGCAGATTGAAATTCTGTTTAAGAGAGATATCCCAAGTTTCAACCCCCTCATGCCATAAAATTTAAAGTTCATCAATAAAAGGTTGCAAGTAGACATCTATTCCACTTTTTGGATTACGCGGGCCAAGAATAACACAATTTAGAAAAATATAGGGACTAGTCATCAACATTTCAGAAGGAAAATTATAAGGAGTGATAAATACTGGCCAACATGAATATGATGCACCACCAACTGAAAAAAAAAGAGAACCCATCCGCACATAATTCCAATCAAATGTTTCGTGGCTAAGCTACAAAATTTGGATAAGTTGCATCAAAATGCTTCCAAGCCTCTCCATCAGATGGATGACATATAACACCAGTGGGCCTTCTATTTTCACTGTGCCATCTCATATGAGGAGCTGACCTATTTGAAGTATACAACCTCTTCAACCTTGGTGTAAGAGGTAAATAATGCATCGCCTTAGTAGCAATTTTATTTCCAGTAGAACCACACTTATATCGAGAGTGCTGACAAAACTTACAGAACTCTAGCTTAGCATCTTCTTTAAAGTATAACATGCATCCATTTTCACAACAATCAATTCTAACCAAGGAAAGACCTAACTCTGACACCAGTCTTTTTGCCTTATAGAAAGAATCAGGAACCTCCAAGTCGGGGTCAACTAACTCTTTAGTAAGGTCTATCATTGAGTCCATTTCTCCTTCAGTAATATTTCAGTCAGATTTAATACTTAATAATCTAACAGCAATAAAAAAATGAGAGTACGAACACCCTCCAAACAAAGAATGACTAACAACATGTAATTCTTTGTAGAAATTGTCCGCTTCGCTATTAGGAACATCTTCAACATTTTCCCTAAACTCAACCCCGTGTTGCATCCCAAAAGCATCGTACACCATTTCTGTCATCCTAGTATCTCAATATTCATTATGCCCTGCAGACCTACTACTTTCTCCAACAACAAAGTTATTTTGCGCAACATCCCCATGAATGCCACGTAATCTTAAAATGTCCTCGTGAAACCCCTTTCTATACATCATTCTTTTACATCTTCTTCACTTATAAGATTTATACCATCACATCTAAAAAGGACAATGAATAACCTGATAACGTGTTCACAAATCAAGTGTCTTAGCATGTTCAACAAATATTTTGACACCTTCAACAAATTCCTCCCTAATACCCATTCTATTATCATTGTTCCGTTGATATATCCAACTATAATCAGGTTCAATCTACGCAATCAATCAGTTTCAACTAATTAGGCCAAGTCACAAAAATTTAACCATTCTCAAGCAACTAAGTCACTAATCAAACCACATTCAAAACAAAAAAATTCTCTTTGAAGTTCCTACACTTAACCATTTTCAAGCAACTACATATCAAAGCAAAACCACATTTAATACACAAAATCCTCTTCAAAGTCCCTAAACTTAACCATTTTCAAGAAACTAAGTCACCTACCAAACCACATTTAAAACAATAAAATTCCCTTTAAAGTTCCTACCGTGAACCATTTTCAAGAAACTAAGTCACCTACCAAACCATATTCAAAACAAAAAATCTCCTTTAAAGTTCCTACACTTAACCATTTTTAAGCAACTAAGTCACCTACCTAACCACATTCAAGAAAAAATTCCCTTTAAAGTTCCTACACTTAACCATTTTGAAGCAACTCAGTCACCAACCAAACCACATTCAAAATAAAAAAATTCCCTTTAAAGTTCCTACACTTAACTATTTTCAAGCAACTAAGTCACCTACCAAACGTTCCTACACTTAACTATTTTCAAGCAACTAAGTCACCTACCAAACCACATTCAAAACAAAAAAATTCCCTTTAAAGTTCCTACACTTAACCATTTTTAAGGAACTAAGTCACCTACCAAACCAAATTCAGAACAAAAAAAATCCCTTTAAAGTTCCTACACTTAATCATTTTCAAGCAACTAAGTCTCAAAACAAAACCACATTCAAAACAAAAAAATCTCCTTTAAAGTTCTTACACTTAACCATTTTCAAGCAGCTAAGTATCTAAATAAAACCACATTCAAAACACAAAATCCCCTTCAAAGTCCCTAAACTTAGCCATTTTCAAGCAACTAAGTCTCAAAATAAAACCGCATTCAAAACAAAAAAATCCTCTTTAAAGTTCCTAAACTTAACCATTTTCAAGCAACTAAGTCTCAAAACAAAACCACATTCAAAACAAAAAATTTCCTTTAAAGTTCCTAAACTTAACCATTTTCAACCAACTAAGTCACCTATCAAACCACATTCAAAAAAAAAATTCCCTTTAAAGTTCCTACACTTAACCATTTTCAAGCAACTAAGTCACCTACCAAACCACATTCAAAATAAAAAAAAAAACCCATTTAAAGTCCCTAGACTTAACCATTTTCAAGTGACTAAGTCACGTAACAAACCACATTCAAAACAACAAAATCTCCTTCAAAGTCCCTAGACTTAACCATTTTCAACCAAGTTACCAAACAAACCACATTCAAAACAAAAAAAAAACCTTCAAAGTCCCTAGACTTAACCATTTTCAAGTGACTAAGTCACCTAACAAACCACATTCAAAACAACAAAATCCCCTTCAAAGTCCTTAGACTTAACCATTTTCAAGTGACTAAGTCACCTAACAAACCACGTTCAAAATAACAAAATCTCCTTCAAAGTCCCTAGACTTAACCATTTTCAACCAACTAAGTCACCAAACAAACCATATTTGAAACAAAAAAAAACCTCTTTAAAGTCCCTAGACTTAACCATTTTCAAGCGACTAAGTCACCTAACAAACCACATTCAAAACAACAAAATCCCCTTCAAAGTCCCTAGACTTAACCATTTTCAAGTGACTAAGTCACCTAACAAACTACATTCAAAACAACAAAATCCCCTTTAAAGTCCCTAGACTTAACCATTGTCAACCAACTAAGTCACCAAACAAACCACATTCATAACAACAAAATTCCCTTAAAAGTCCCTACACTTAACCATTTTCAAGTGACTAAGTCGCCTAACAAACCACATTCAAAACAACAAAATCCCCTTTAAGGTACCAACCAAATAATACAAGTTCAAGTTCACAATACAAGAAACACGCAACAACAAGACCAACAAGATGTCAACAACAATGCTAGTGAATCGAACAAGGCCTCACACGACTTCACTAGACTTTAATATGAACAATAACAAGAAGATAATAATAATGCTAGTGAATCGAACAAGGCCACACACGGCTTCACTAGACTTCAATATGAAAAATAACAAGGTTTCATTATAACAAATTAGAGAGAAGTCAATTTATCTTAGCGTGGCCTAAATTAAAGTGAAAGAGATAAGCGGTCACCAAAAAAACAACAAAGAAATCCTCTTTGTAAATTCGGATTCTGTCAAATGGTATCATCAAATTCCAAGCAACCCATTAGGCTAGTAGAATTAAAAAAAACTTGATCATTACGCAAAATAACAAAAATCTTGGCATTCTTATTTTCTCGTATTTTAGCTTAAAATCACCATACACAAACCACCAATAAACTAAAACTACAATGGAGTATCAATAAAAAATAAACCCTAAATTACTTGCTAAAACACACAAAGAGGGGAACTTTTAGCTAAAATTGAAGCTTAAACTAACTAAAAGGAAATTTCTTGTACAAAAATAGAATCGTGAACTAACTAAAAGGAAATTTCCAACTAAAATTATGTAATGAATCATAATAACTAAAATTGAATCTTCAACTAACTAAAAGGAAATTTCTTCAACTAAAATTGAATCTTTAACTAACTAAAAGGAAATTTCTTGAACTGGAATTGAATCTTGAACTAACTAAAACTAAATTTTAATTACTTTTTTTAAACTTTCAACTAACTCAAATTATGTAACGAAGCATAATAATTAGAACAAATATGAAAAATGTATTCTTTGAGCTAACTAAAATTACTACCAAAGAAATTTTAGTTACTACCAAATATAAAAAATATATACTTTGAGCAAACTAAAATACATACTTTATCTAGTATCTAACAAGAAAAATAAAGAGTTAAAGTTTTTGGAACTTACCGGAGCTAGGGCGGCGGGAATCGGCGGCAATGGGGTGGATTTGCGGATTTGGAGAATTTGGGGAATTTGGGGATCGGTTTTCTCTTTTTGTGGGGAGGGGGGGTTGATTTTTTTTTTTTTTAAATTAATAGGCTTAAAACCAAATGGGCCGGGTCGGGTTGGTTTATTAAATTAACTATTTTTTTTAACTAATTAATGAAAACCACCCACTTGCGGTCGTTTTTCATTAATTAGTAAAAAAAAATATTAATTAGTTAAACAAAATTATAATTTAGTTAAAAAATTAATTAATTAATTAAGTTAATTCAAATTTTACAAAAATAATCACAAAGTAAAATATAAGTGTTCGACTTACTTTTATACAAATTATTATTGAAAAACAATCACATGTGCACAATTTTAATAAAATGATTAAATCATATAATTAATTATGTTATCACTATATTAACGCAATGCGAATATGAACAAATCAGATACTTGATTATTTTATCAACACATTAATAGGACTAGTATATTTCCTCAATAATATAATAATATCAATGAATTTTACGAATTACGATATTTTATATATATTTATATATATATATATATATATATATATATAAAATATCGTAATTAAAAGCTAATTAGCCAAAAATTTATCTTAATTTGCAAAAGTTATTGATATATATATAAACCTTGCTCGTAATACAACCTGTTAATCAAATAAATTATCGATTAAATGTGTTACGTTATTTGGCACGGTCGTTCAATGTTCTGTCTCCCCCTCCCCTACTTCCTTCCTCCCCCTCTAATATACCTCGTAATACTAGTCTTACGTTATTACAACTTCTAAAATATACGCGTGTCTACATTGATCGAAAATAGTATATCTATACTTCCTCAATAGTTTGATATATATCAACGTATCAGTCAAACTATTTTGATATATATATTCAGTTATCTAGCTTTTGATTACTACATACGTCACTACACGAGATATACGTATATAAACATATATTCAATTGTCTATCAGCTTTAAAATACGTACAATAAACATCACATACACGATTTTACTATCCCATAATAATATAAAACATATTTCACAAAAACTCAAATGAATTATAGATTACATTATCTTATGTCATTAATATACCTTTACTGTATAATATGTATATAGTATAGATATATATACCTATACATACACACATAAATACACACTATCGACTATATCAAGTTCTAAATATGTACTATATGTATCACACATACGTACACAAGTATATTATTATCCAATAAAATAATGAGATGTGTTTGTTATACATACTCAAATGAGTGATCGATTAATTATATTTGTTTAGCTTAATAAACTAGGTTTTGACTACATTGTTCATCAATCGATCACTAAATCATATATAAATATCCAAAATTATATATATATATATATATATATATATATAAACTTTTGAATTCGTACTATATATATCACATCCGCAAGTATATATTACCTTATAATAGAACACGTTCATTATATTCTGATGAATTATCGGTTATATATTACCTTATTATGCCTTTAAATACATACTATAAAATATCTCCTTTCAAATACGTACTATAAAGATCAGTTTTCATCTTTCAATTACATATACGGCAGATTTCAATGGTCTATCTGAACGGTATGATATATGTATGTATGTATGTATGTATGTATGTATGTATATATACACACACACACACACACACACATATTCATTATATAAAGATTATGCATGTTTAACATCATTTAACGTATGTATAAAGGAAAATATTTGTTTTATATATTGAAATATAAGTAAAAGATAAAGATTACGTTAACATAATTTGTGTATTATATTTGATATATTTTTAGTATAAGTTTTTTCACGTTAGATTGATTAGTTTTATTATTATTATTATATTGGTTATTGACTACATGTAATCAATATAATTTTAAAAAATAATAGTATATTAGATTATTTTTTAATAAAGCAAATATATTATATTATATTATATTATATTGTATTATATTATATTATATTATATTATATTATATTATATTATATTATATTATATTATATTATATTATATTATATTATATTATATTATATTATATTATATCTCTTAGGCTGGGGTATGCCACTCAGCCTACCAGACCATATAATAATATCGGATTAAGCCTAAGTCGGAAGACCGAACCAAAGCACCAACCGAAATAGAAAAGAATCTTAAGTAATTTTATGACTGTATGGACTCTTTTACCCAAACATGGGGCCTGTCAGAGATTTAATAACCTTATGTCGAACCTGTGTGTCTAGAAGTTCTAATTGTGCAGAAATTCGCCCTTTTCTCAACAATATGGGCTAGACAGGCACAACTTACTAGACGGCGTCACAGAGACAAGGTTAACATAAGTGTATTGAACTCGACTGTACCTCCATTTCGGAACCAAGTCAAGAAATTAAAAAGATTCTTTTATATTTTGATAGAGTCTGGAGCTTTCATAGTTAACATGTCAGCGAAGTTAGATCTTCAACATAGATATAAAAATTTTTTAGCCGGACATAGTCATGGATGGACTATGGTAGAAGTTTAAGTAAATAAATATAAGTAGTAAATAGATATGTACCTGACTAGCTGGGAATCCAATTGAAATAGTAGTAAGCAAGTAGCTTCTTCTTTATTTAATTCTTGAATATATTACAAAGAGAGAGAGAGAGAGAGAGAGAGAGAGAGAGAGAGAAAGCTTTTGAAAAATAAAAGGAGAGAATTTCTGAACTCCTGCCTCTTCTCAAGAATGAGGCGCCTATAAATAATAAAAAAGAGAATCTTGCACAGTAATAGATGGGTCCCTGTGCACAGTGTTTTTACTATTACAAAGAGGAAATTATTACAGTTATATCTTATCCATCAGTCATGTGTTGTCTTTTTCTTTCCATTTCTTGATGAATGCTTCAGCTTTGTCAATTTCTTTTTCTTCTATCAGAATTTTCGGAGGTTGTGAATCGGTAATATCTTCAGTATTTGTTTCGGTACTATTCATTGATACGTCTGAATTTTGCTCAACGGTTTGCAGTAATTTATCCCTGACCTCTGATAAATATTCTTCTATCATTTTTATTTTATTGCCGCCATGTGCAGATATTCTTCGGGAAACATAGTTAAGACTCTTTTCTTTGACCAAAATTAATTTTTTGGGAGTTTTTTCATATTCAGCAATTTTCTTGACTATTTTCTCCCGTTGGTCATGACTATAGGTGAGTTTAGTCTCTGAATCTTTCCGAAGCAATTTGTCTCAGAAATTACAATAAAATGTTCGGTATAAGGCAGGAATTTGCTGAGTGTCATAGCCTATTTCTATGGACCAGCGCTGGATCCAAGGGATATAAAATTCTATATAGAAATACATCTGATTGATAGTATCAATTTTACAAATATGATCTGAAAGATATAATTTGGTTAAGAAAGGAGAGGACTTTTTCCATGAGTAATATAAAGAGGAATATTCCGGAGGTAATATTTTGACCGTAGGTCCATGTTGAGACCACCATTGAATAAACCAGTTTGGGATAGGTTTTTCAAAGACTTTAGCACAAATTTTTATGAACCAAGTGTGTTTGTGCTTATAATTATTATAATATAATACTTGAGAAAAGGCTTTAATATAATCCCAATAAGTAAAATTGGCAAGGGTTTGGCCCATTGGTCCCATTGGTATAGAGCGTTGAGTCATTGATGAAATTTCCCATTCTTCAATGGGAATAAATTTTTTAATTACCATTTTGGAGTATCCATGAACTCCAGGGGTAGTTTCTCCTGGGGGGCTGTGATCAAAGGTTGCACTGAAAGTTTGACTAATATGTGTTCATAATAAGTCTGAGTTTTGTATGATTCGCCAGTAAAATATACATTGGCAGTAAGGTAATTTTTGAGTAGTCTCCATGCTTCTTCAGAATTTTCTTGTCCGGGAATATGCTGATTTTCAATATATAATATGAGTTCTCTAGCATCCAATTTTTCATATGAAGGCTTATCTTCAGAATTTTCTTGAACTATGGACGCAAAAGAATCTGCAGTTTTTTGTTGATCTGATAAATAAGATTGCAGTTGTTTGTATAATGGATGATTTTCAGGAATATCTTCTAAATGGACAGAAGAACCAATATTCAGAGTTTTGGATGATGAGGATTCATCTTGAGGAATTTTTGAATTAATTAAAGTTCAATTTCCTTGCTGCAATATAAGGAAATTTGAACTTGCAGAGCTATATGCAGAATTTCTTCGAACAAAATATGAAGGGTTTGTGCGTCCTCCTTGATATGAAGAGTTTTGATTTCTTCCACCTCGTCCTCTACCTTTGGCGAGTTGCCAAGAAGGATCCATACTGCATTAATAATCAAGAATTTGATCAGCATACCATGACATATATTCAGAGAGATCTTCATAAAGTGTATCCTTCGTGATAAGGTCATCAATGACTTTCCGTAGTATGAGCATGTGTAAATTCATATTTAGAGGAACTGCTTTTATAAAGGTGATTAAAATCTTTGCAGAGAAGAAATGTAGAAAGAACTTCATTATATCTGTAAACATTAATCACTTAAGTCAATATCAAACCAATAAATTTCCTTTTCAAGGAATTCGTCAAAATTTTCTTCTTATATTAAGCTACGAATTAGAGTTTCTAAGATAAGAAAATGAATATCTTCGTTTAGAGGGATGCATTTGATAATAGTTATTATAGTTTTCTCAGAGAGGAAGTATGTATAAAAATTCATGTTAGATATTCTCGAGATAGAAAATCAGGCAAAGAATTTTCACTACCCTTTTTATATTATATTTCATAATCAAAAGAGGCTAATTGAGCTTGCCACCGCGCAAATATTAATTTAGAGGCATCATGTTTGAAGTCTTTATTAAACATAAATTTGACGGATTGAGCATCAGTTCTAATTATAAATTTTTGGTTATACAAATCATCTTGGAATTTTAAAATGCATTTTACAATAGTTAACATTTCATGGGCTATCATGGCGTATTTTTTCTGACTTTCCATCCATTTACCAGAATAAAATCGAATCAAACATTCGGTCTTCGTATGGGGATTAACTTGTTTAAGTATTCCACCATATCCAATATTTGAAGCGTCAGTTTCAATAATTTTTAACCAGTTAGGGTTTGCAAGAGAAGTACAAGGAAGGGTTTGAACTCTGCTTTTAATTAATTTTACTAAATCAGTGTGTGCTTGAGTCCAAGGAGTTTTGTAATCCTTTTTTAGTCTATCATATAAAGGAGCTAAGTCTCTAGACAAATTTTTATAAAAAGGGGAAATATAGTTAAGACTACCGAGGAACCTTTGAAGCTGTTTTTTATCAGTAATAATATCAGGGATTTTTTTAGCAAATCCGAGAACTCGTTGTATAGGTTCAATAGAACCTTGAGAAATATTATGTCCTAAAAATCTAATGTTTGTCTAAAATAAACTTATCTTTGGTTTAGAGATGACTAAACCATTTTGAATGATTATTTGTTTAAACGTATGCAAATGTTTAAAATGAGACTCGAGGGTTTTTGAAAATACTAAAATATCATCAATATAAACAATGATAAAGTCCATATAGGGATTAAAAATATCATTCATAATCTTTTGAAATTCGGAAGGAGCATTTTTTAAACCAAATGGCATGACATTCCATTCATACTGTCCAAAAGGGACATTAAAAACAGTTCTATAAGTATGCCGTTTATCAATTTGAATTTGCCAATATCCGAATTTTAAATCAAATTTAGAAAATATATTAGCATCATATAATCTGGAAAGTAAGTCCTTTTTATTCGGTATAGGGTATCGAATTCATTTTAAAACTTTATTCAGAGGTTTATAGTTTATAACTAGTCGAGGTACTCCTCGTTCCTTTTCAGCAGCATTATTGACATAAAAAGCGGTACAAGACCAAGGAGATTTTGCCACTAACTCTGTATTCATTTGACAGGGTCGAGATTTTGTAGGAATCTTTTCTTCACTAAAGTCATTTTCATAAGGAAGAGAAACAATATGCTTTTTTCGGTTCCAGAAAGCATTTGGATGATCCGCACAAATATCAAGAATCAATTGATTAGAAATTATTTTTATTTTTTCTTGGACCTTTACTGATTTTAAAGAATCAAAAATATTAATACTCATTAGTTCCAATTGTAGAAAATTAATTTGTTTTTGTTTCATATTGATAAGGGTATTTATATCTCTTGTTACAGGATGAGTAACAAAAGGATAAGAGATCTGTTTATTCTTATAAGTAGCCTTAAAACCATTTACATCAATATGTGTATAGGGATAGATAACATTTATAAAAGGTGTTCCTAAGATAATAGGATGATATAACTGATTTTTTACTAAAAAGAAGAAATGAGGAATGCAGACTTTATCTCGACATATATGAGTATTTGGTAATTTATAGTTGATATCAAGAGTGTGACCAGATGCAGATTTGACTATGTGAGTAGTTTTTTCAAAATACCTGGTTGGAATTAGTCCTTCTTGAATACAACTAACATCAGCACCACTATCAATCATAGCAACATTAGTAACAAAAAATTCCTTATTTATCAAAATAGTGCAATTCATATACCATTTATGAGCTGTAACTATTTGCATCATCCCCAAGAAATAATCCCTTTTCAAATCTTCTGTTGGACTAAGTTTATCAATTTCATTATTTTCAGAGTATTCCAAATCCTTATCTTTTCCTTTTGAGGTAAAAAAAGTTTCAGGGATTTCAATAATTTTTTCTTCAATTTTCAAAATTCTATGATCGGAGATCATCTGTTTTGTTTTTAGGAAACAATTTCCTTTTTCAATTTTTCAACTTCGTTTTTTAGATCATTAAAGGTAGTATCTCTACCTGGGGTTTTACTTAACGCAAGACGTCGATTAACTTCGGCTAAGGAATAAGACATGTGATGATTATCAAAAGAGTTATCTTTAGAAATACTAGTATTAGCAGAAGTTTTTTGAGTAGAAAAATTAAGAATTTTTTCACGCAGTTTTTCATCAGTAACTTCTTTTAGTAATTCGAAAATATTTTCAGCAGAAAGAGTTTGAACATTTAAATCAAGATCTTCGAATTGCGCTTGAAGTTTATACATCATTTCATCACAATTGCAAACATCATTATCACAGTCATTACATTTATTAACCTGATCGAGCTCACTATCAGAATTAGGTAATTCAAAATCATCTTCAGATGTAGAATCAGATTCGAAATCAGAGGTATATAATAAATTGTAAACTTGGTCATGAACTTCTTCAGAAAGTCCTAAGGATTTGAGGTTTTGTAATTTACAGTTTGGAGCTATATGACCATACTGATTACACTTATAGCATTTAATTTTGGCTAATTCTCTTTTGGATCTATTTTTCGTGAATCTGGTAGACTTACGAAAGGATTTTCTAGTTTCACGTTCTTCCTTGGTTCTATGCCTAGAACGTTTATTTCTATAGGATTTATTAGGCTTGGAATATCTTTGGGGTTTTCGTACGAAGGGTTTATCCATACCAAATTGCTCACAAAAGTCTCCTAATTGGGATTTTTCTCTAAGTTTATCAAGCTTAATCTATCTAGCTAATTTCAACTCGTTGCAAAGGGCTAAGCCTTCTTGAGTACAAGCTACAATAAGCTGACCATAAGTTTTTTCTGAATACTGGACTTCTCCATAAGATCCTCTAGGAATTTTCTAACTCTTTCAGCAAATAAAGGTGGAAGGCCATCAATGAATTTAGCTTTCCAATGGTCTTACTTTCAGGTAAATCCATAACCCTACTAAGAAAGGTATCTTTATACCATCTAAATTCGCCTAAGTGTTTACATTTTAAACCATTAAGAAGGGTCCTAATGTTTTCATATTGATTAGTAAATCTTCCTCCAAAATGTTCAATAACTATAAGCATAAGGGTATAGATAGCATCCGAACGTCCTGCCCGAAGAGGTCATCCTAGATTATCTTTCCCGGGATTATCATTGGTAGCATTAAAAATAGCCTCGCGTTTTTCATCATTTAAGAAATTATCCCACCAGCAGCGAAGTTGGCCAGTAAATCCCGCAACAATCATTTTACAAATTGTTGGGCCAGTGCGATTAGCCCGATTTTCTAGCGAAGCAGTGGCTGTGGCAATTGTAGCATACATGGACATACGATGGATAAGGATAAAGATTTGTCGGTCAGATAATCCGTCAATATTCCATTCATAAATGGCTTCTCCACTATAAGAAGTATTTGTCTGATTCCATTCCCTTTCCTCTATCAGATCATCTTGAGGAGTTGGGCGTGGATAATATGCAGTAGACATACGGGGAATATCAGCGTATTTCTTTCCTGGTTGTTTTTTAATCATATCTTTCAACTTATTTAGCTCGGAAGAGATTACATCGCCAGTAGTTTGAGTAGACTCAATATTATCAGCAAAATTAGACTCAAGATTTTGTACAAAATCATCAGAAATATTAAGAGGTTGAATGTTTAAACGTGAGAATTTTTTATCTAAGAGTTTCTCTAATTGGTCTAATTGAGAAACCTTTTCAAATCCTTCTATTTCAGGAGGTCTTTGAATACAAGGTTTTGATAAAATATATCCTTCTTTATCAGTGATTTTGGAAGTAGAAGGAATGTTAGAGGAATTCATCTGAGTGCTAAGTTTGTTAACTAACTCAATTAATTCGTCAAGTTTTTTATCAAGAGAGGAAATGTGTTCTCCTAAAACCTTAACATAAAGACTCAAATAATTATTTTGGGCGATAAGGTTATTTATTTCAGAAACAGTAATTTTTCCCACATCTTCACTGACAAATTTTGAAAAGCAGAAAAAGTCATGCCAGTATTATTGGACAATATAAAGGAAGACTGGGGAGGATAGAGTGCTTGAGTAATTGAGCCATCAGAATTTTGATAAGATCTTTCGATTATTTTGACATATGACGGTAAATATGCAGACATGAGCCAAGGTACAAAGAAAATAATTTTATTATGTAAAGCACAAATTTCATAGAATTCTTCGGAAATATTTCATAATTCATCAGGAATATAAGTTTCAAAAAACCATGTCCTAAAGGTTTTCCATTTTTCAGAAAAAAATTCTTTCTGAATATATTTTCTTGCCTGAGAACCAGGACTAAAATCAATAAGTTGTGTCATCATGGTTAAACAGAATTGATGTCAAAATCCATTTCAAATGGGGTAGGATTTTCATTATCAAAATCTTGAACTATATTAGTTTTTGAGTTGATTTTTATCTTTTCTACACCTTTAGGTGTAATATGCGAATCTGCAGAATTAATAGTATGCAAAGATGCCGTTCAATTCTTAGCTGGACCATACTGAGGTTCTATAGGAGAAATATGACGAATAGAAGGAAGTCTTCGTGGTATTGAGAAAGAATTTCTATAGACTGGGGGATTACTATCAAATTGTAGACAAATTCGTCCATCAGGATTTTGAGTTACTTGAGTCAACTCTGAATTAGTCACATCGTCCGCCAATTGTTTTGGGGAAGTGACTGAATTTAAAATCCATGTTTGGGGGAAATCAATTTCATCCCATCTAATAGGTCTTCGGGTAGTGATCCTAGATTTTATAAAATTAGTTTCAATAAGCATAGTGCAATCAGAATTATCATCAATTAACTTACATCGAGGATTTAGAGTTGATAATAATCGATAGTATATGCGGTAAGATAATCCTATTAGTTCAGATCCAGGGGCATAATCATATCCATGAGTTTTCACATTTAAGGTTAAAGCATGAAAAATATTTACATCAGTTAGAGATAATTGTAAAATTGGCTGAGTATTAAAATATACAGGACCATAAGCAAGAGTAGATTCAATAGATCCCATTAAGGATTTTCAAAAATTTAGATTTCTAGCATCACGCAAAGCAGCTAAAAATGTTTCAGGGAGACCCTTTAGGGTTAAAGGTCGAAAGACAATTTGTACTAAGCCAATATGCATATAATTATAATTACGTTTAAAAATATCAATATCATGCTTATTTAGGAGTTGAATAGTTTGTTCATCAGCATTTAAAGCAAGAGATTGTTCAGTTGTTTTAATAATTTGTTTATGTTTTATTTTATCAAAAAATCCATATTCATATATGGTTTTTAATTCAACTTTTGGAATAGTCCATTTATTCAGTAGATCCATATCTTGAGGTAAATCTACCTCTTCGAGTTTTGTACTTTTAGTACTAACTTCTCCCATATCCATGGTTATAAAAGTCTTATACCTATGCTAAAAATCTTCACCTCACTTACCATATTTACTATGAAAATTCACAGTCTCTGATTATTTTATAAAAATAATTATTTAGTTTTTATCCTTTTTTATTTCCAAAACCAACATGTGGTTGGTTTTTAAATTTTTTATTAGTATTATTTAAATTAAAAACAAACACAAGCGGTCGTTTTTTATATTTTATTTTATTTTGTGATTTCAATAAAAACCGACCACAAGTGGTCGCTTTTAAAAAATATTTTCTTTTTTTAAGGTTGATTTTTAAAAATGAATTAAAAAGAATTTTTAAAAATAGACACTTGTGGCCGGTTTTTTGAAATATTTTTCGATTAAATTTTTTTTAAAAAATCGACCACTTATGGTCGATTTTGTTATTTTTTTAAAATTTTAATTTTTAAAATATATAATAATTAATATAAAAATAATTGGAATATTTTTTCTGATATTTTGTAATAATAAAGAGACCACATGTGGTCGCTTTTTTTTAATAATTTTTTTTAAAATAGTTAAAAAACCGACCACAAGTGGTCGATTTTGGGTGGTTGGTTTTTTCGGATTTTTTAGTAGTGTATGTAGAAATAGTAATAGTAGAATAATAATAATAATAATAATAATAATAATAATAATAATAATAATAAGCAAAACGACGTCGTTTTAACTTATAAAAGCAAAATGACGTCGTTTTAATTGAAAGATAAAAGTCCCTCCATGTCAGCCCTTTTAATGATGTGGCACCGTATGATTGGGTTACATATCCACGGAGGCGTAAGTGAGTTACACGTATGGAGGTTGGGAAATCGGAGGTCATATTTGTTCAGGTTTTGAATAGTTGTCACACCCCATACTAGATGAGGTGGACAACAACTATAGGAACACATACTATAAAAACAAAGATGAGAAAATGAATCACTAAAAAAATGGAATCACTGATAAAAAGCTATAGATATAATACCAACCAATTAGCCAAATCGATATAGATGACATGTGAACCTATGAATACATATGACTGTTTTACAATGTCTACAAAGCCTCTAATGGAATCCATGACTATAAAACTATCAAAATATATATGATAAAGACTCGGCAAGGGCCCGAATCAACTTGGAGCTCACTAACAACCATTGAGTATCCTGTGTTCTATTGGGGAGATCTACTCGCTAAAGACCTGTGCCTGCAATATAGGACGCTGGTCCCCGTGAGGGACGTCAGTACGAAGTAATGTACTAAATATGTAAGGCATGAGATAACCATAAGTGAAATAAGAAATTAATGAAACTCGGGGTCAATATATATAAACATATAGATAAGGATGAATGAACCACCTTTACTTACACTTGTGGAAGACTATACATTACATGCTTTTCTTTACTTTACTATTCTTTGCTTTATAATATTTGTAAGCCATGTGATACATATGACCAGCTGATCAGTGGTAAAAGAGGATGACCCATGCTAGGTATTATACCCCTGGGATACGTTCCTCATCAATACATAAATCGGAATTGACCCATGCTAGGCTTACCTTTCACCCCTGGGATACCACCCGATAATGGGATCGACCCATGCTAGGTGTTCCTTCCACCCCTGGGATACTACCCATAAGTCAATAAATTGAGATTGACCCATTCTAGGCTCTCGCCCTTGAGCTACCACTCACACATAAGTATATTTACTTTGCATCACTTCTTTAATCTTTTAGATTGTTATTTTGGTGGTCATAACATTATTGAGCTTTAGAGCTACGAACCAATAGAAGAAGGCATGCGATCGAGACAAGAACAATGATATAGGAAATAAGGATAACACTTTGGAACTTATATGACACCATGAGCCTCACTGGGCATAAAACATATCCACTAATAAATAAGCCAAGAAGGTATGTGACAAGCGAGGAGATGATGACCTGTAACAAATAAGCTAGTAAGGTGTATAACTAGTAAGCAAGTGACATTACATAACATATATGGGTTGTGGAAGATTCTAGTGATCTTACCTAACATATAGCAATTGAGGCAGATTCAAGTGTAGAAATTTAGACGTTTCAAATGGGGGAATACGTGCATAGCAAGTTGAGATATGTAACTCCTCGACTAAAGAGGTTTGGACTGTACAATAAATACTTATTAGGTAATAACAAATAGAAGGGTACATGAGAATGGGTACTATTGAAGCACGCGGGCAGATTCTAATTAGAAACAAATATATATCCCACATAAGGACATATAAACTATACACTAAATAGGTAAAGACTCTATAAGGTCACCTTATGCCCAAACACGATGGGAATGATATTCGAAAAAAGAACATGTATAGCCAAAAGAAGTATACAATCAATTAAAGCAATTTTGGACAGATTGTAATCCAACATATGACACTCTTTAACTTGTATAATCTTGGATCTTATTGACTCATATAAGAGAAACATGTGACACTTTGACACACTTTTAGACCATGAGCAGTAAATAAAAGGTCGATTAACTATAGTGGGGTTGGTACACAATCACAATGTATCTTTTAATAGGAAAGATCATCTACGAAGCTCACTTTATTGGTACACGAGTATATGACACCATGCCAAAGAATATGAACTAGAATAACCTTACATACCTCGTTGTGTAACCTGATTATTACAATGAATTAGACTTCTTTCCTTTAAGGTGTTAATCTACAATATAAGCACATAAAGGAGCTAATATTAGAACTATTCACAATGTAACCCTTGTAAAACAGTAGCTAAACACTTGACGGGTAGTAAGACTATTCAGCCCCTCAAATACTTAGTGTATCACCACACCCTCCTTATATACTTTAATACAACTCCACTTCACCATTCCATAAGGTTACCCACTGACTCCAATAATAACACCTATATACATCACCTAAACAGTCCCAAAATCCTTCAACACAATATAAGATATTGAACTCACGGCTTCCGATCACCGTCCTGTGAGATCTTAACAACAATATATATATAATCCTCCATCAAGGCCTATACAAAATGAGGGATAAATCGGGGCATTAACCTTACCTTTATTTCTAAAATTTGCTTTCTTAAAGTGCACTCCATCAAGACGCTAAGTTTCCCTTCAAGTTGAACCAAATACAGTTGGGAAATATTTTGGAGATTAAATAGAAGTGGACTACCAAGCTTGGAAAAAAAGGTCTGCCCTATAATTCAAACAAAACAATAACTTGATTTCCATAACTTCCCATGACATGATTAAATATAAACCATAGTTATTTTCACTTATCTTGGCTCGAAATAAGGAGGGTTTTTTCAAGAATCCTAAGAGAGAAAAAAGGCGGCTATTTTAGGCTTGAGAGAAAAGAGAGAGGGAGCTAATTATAATCTGATTTTCTTGTAAGACTGAAGAGAAAATAAACTAAATGGATCTTATAAATCCTTCCACTTGACCGCCTCTTTTTTTCTCATTTCCAGCCACATATTGGTCAAAATTAGTCCAAGTAGGTGATGCATCTACTTGGATAATTAAGCTGCTAAAAAATTCCAAGTAGGTGATGCACCTACTTGGTTTATTTCTAATTGGATCACACCATATTGGGCCTTAAATAGAATAGGTATTGGGCTGGACATTTGGGCCTTAAATAGAATAGGCATTAGGCTACTCATCTTTTCCTTTTTCTTTTACTTAATTTAGGCCTTTAATATGTCCAATAATAGGCCTCAATTTAGTCTAATAGTATAAGTAGGTGATGCACCTACTAGTCACCTATTAGCTTAATTAAGTCAAGCAAGTACCTCACTTATTTTCTCTTAATTTTTCCAAAATATTGATCCCTCCACTTAACTTAACACTTACCTTTAGCTTTAAGCTCAAATACCTATCTTGAGTTTAAATACTTTTATCTATGCTAAGTTGGTCTATGTTTGGGATGTACGGAGCATTACAATAGTTAAAGGTCCTATTTGTGCACTACCAAAGTTTAAGGTTAATGTTATAATTTGGTGTCAAGTTTAGGGTCATATTTATGTATTATGCCTATCATTTGCTTTTCTTCGGAATTTATCATGCACTAATTTTTGTCTTTGTAAATAGCACAAAGATTTGTATCAACTATGTAAAGATTTTAGCAACAAAGTTTATCAAAAGATTTATTTTCTTCTTTGGAATAACTGGTAAAGTTGCAATCATGCTACAAGGAGGTCATGGGTGCAAGCCTTGGAAGCAACCTCTGATAGAAATGCAAGGTCAGACTACGTACAATTGATTTTTGTGATCGAGCTCTTCCCGAGCTCTGTGCATAGCGAAATCTTTAATGCACCAGACTTTTCTTTATCATTTTTTTATTCAATTATTAGTAATTCTTTAATCTTTGAATGGCGATTAAATTTTGATAGGCAAAAAGGTGGATATTGTTAGAGTTTTGACTACACCCTATAGGTTTAGGTATAGAAAAAGCATAAAAAGTATAATTAAATCAAGAAAAACACTTCTTAATCGACACTTAAGAGTAGCCATTTGATATTTTCCTTTTACACTTAGGGATCGTTTGGTGCATTGAATAAGAAAAATAGACACGAGATAAATTTTGAGATTAACTTTATCCCATGTTTGATACAAGAAATTAACTAATTCGAAAACTATTTTATCCCACTATTTATTCTAAAATGATGAAATTACTCTACAATGTGGAGGATAGTATAAAATAGTCTTATATATCCAACTCATGGTATATTAGAGTCAAACTATGAGAACAAAGTCGTGAATCTTTAAAACCTACTAAAAATCATAGTCCACAGAATGTAGGCGCTATCAAAGTGATTATAAAGCTAAGTTCCTAGTTTGAATAGTTATGATATTTTAAAATTGAATGAGAACTTGTCCAATTTATGTTCTCCATTAGCAAATTATTTTTATCAAATTTCATTAAGATGACTCGAGAATTATGTACAAGAGCATTTGTAATATAATTTTTGACATATGATCTATTATGAGAGACAAAGTTCCTTCAATATTTTCATGTAATTAGGTTAAGAGATTTTACTTATAAACCTTTAGAATCTGTACCTGCTTCAATTTGATCAAATGATGAAAGTTAGAGTAAAATGTAATACTTACTGAGAATAATAAGACAAAATTTTCAATATTAGGAAAAAATATATAGTTATAAGCTTGATGAGTCTTTTTATGACTATGCGAAGCACGATTAAGTTAACTAGTTAAGGATAACCTTGCCTTTAGCAGAGAAGCATAGAAGCCTTACCCTTAAAAAGGATTTAGGATTGTATTATAGCATTTTATGATAACTGACTAATAATGATAGACGATATTACTTCATGAATTTGTTAATACTGGTGGTATATCTTCTCTCAAAGGACAAACTAGATAGTTTAATGTTTTTCTTCTTAAAATAGTAAATATTTTTCGCCCAATTTTGCTAAAACTTGATATATACCAGTAAGAACTATATTATACATTGTAAAATGTTAGTATTTATCAAGAACTTTTCTGTCGGAAACTTTGTTACTCAACAATGACATATGCTAAGATAATTAAGTTTGGTGTGGCTGGTAAGGAGGAAAATGTTCATGGAAAATTTTTTTGATGAAAATATTTTCTAGGAAAATAAGTTCTTTCTTACTTAAGTTTTTGTATTCAGTAAGAAACTAAAAATATTATCTTAAAACCATTTGTATATATATCTAACACAAAACTATGAGGATGATGTTGTAGGGGCAAGCGGTACGTGGGTGGATGGGTGGTTGTGAGGGTGGGTCGGTGGGATGAGACAATGCCAGTTGTTTTCCCTACTTTAAGTAAGGAAGTCATGTTCCTCATTTTCAAGGAGCTTATTTTCTTATATAAAATATTTTCAAAAATATTTAGCACCGAACGCAAAAAATAAGAAAATATTTTCTGAAAATATATTCTTCTCTATATTATTGAGCACACCCTAAATGTACAACCATTCAATTAGATTTAGTTATTTCCAGTCAAGACTCTATATAAAAGGATAGAAGGCCTCTCACTAAATTTGTAAACTTTCTCATGTTAGAAAATTTAAGTCACGACTAAGAAATGTGTGTTAAAGGAGAATTGATCTCTAAAATAGAGACGAAGTGTGCTGGACATTTACTTCATGAGCACTTCAAATCGAATCCGCACCAAACATCCATCATGTCTCCTGTCAAGGTAACAAACTTCACGTTTCATGAAGGTCAGTTGGGCTATACTGGTTCTATTGTTAGATGGAAATATATTATTGGTAAACCTCTATTTCCTTTTCATATTTCAATTCTTATTAGATGTTAGCCTTCTCCCTCTTATATATTTTGTGTTTCTGTAATGTATTCTAGATTTTTTAGTGCAAATAAGATATTCAGAAAGTCACTTTTCTCCAGATCATTTTATATAAATGGTTGAGAGAGCGTAGAAGACGTATCACCTACTCCTTCTATAGATTGAACACCTCAACAAGACAATAGATATAGTTTTTAATACAAAATATTTGAAACTAGTTCAAGAAATTATAGTTAAAAAAATGATTCCTCAAATTATCAAAGTTCATGTAAAAGTATGGGTGTCAAGTGAGCCGGGTCGATCCGGCCCGGCCCGGCCCTCGTAACTAATCTGGCCCGGTTTGACCCTGCCCGATAAGTCCTAGGGCTTTACGGTTTCGGGTCTCGGCCCACCGGTTAATCGGCCCAGCCCGGCCCGAATAAATTTAAAAAAAAAAAGATATTTTGGCTTTTGGGCCAAACTAGCCGTTGGCCCAACGGCTATATAGCCCTTTTTGGGCCGTTTGGACCCATTTATAAAAAAAAAAAAACAAAAAACTTTAAAAAATATTTTTTAATTCCAAAAAAAATCTATAAATACCCTACAACTTCAAATCATTTTTCACACAATTTTTCACTCTCTCAAATCTCAATTCTCAATTCTCAAATATTCAATATATTTAATTTTTTAAAGTGTTCACAATTTTTTAATTTTTCATTTACAAAGTACGAGCGGAAGTTTCTAAAGTCGCAATCTTCGGATACTTCGAAAATTTGGTATTGTCGTTCCATCTCTTACGTTTAATTTTTATTTATTGTATTAATTGTTTAATATTTAATTTTATTATATTTGTGTATTTTGAATATTTTTAGTTTAATTTAATTTATATTATGGATAAATTAAGAAACCTCGCTTCTAAAGGTGTTAAAATTTTTTGTCCCCGAAGTGGTAGTGGTAGTAAAAAGCGAATTACTAGCGGTAGAGGTAGTTCAAGTAGTAGATATACACGTGTGCCTTCGCCTCCGGTATCGCTTGGTACACCTTTTGAGGAAGAAATAGGTGTAGGTGCTCACGATATGGATTACGTAGAAGCTCAGGAAAATTACAGTATAGAAGAAGAAAATGAAGTAGATGCGGTTAATTTAGACGAAGATAATGAAAATATTGCTGAGACACCCGCAGTAGGAGATGCTAACGTTAGATCTGAATCAGTTAATCTCCCTTCCCGTCCTCCCAGTGCCCCAAACCTCATAAAAAAACTAGTATTGCATGACAATTTTTTGAACGTATATCAGATATTGAGGTGCAATGCAATATTTGTCAACAAATATATAAGCATAGAAGTGGAGGCAAGCAAGGGGGTACGGGTAAGTTAATGAGATGAAGATCACAAAAGAGAGTTAAATATTGCAAAAGGTGGTGGGGATGTTGGTGGGTCAACGCAAACTAAAATGGACCCAGCAACCGGTCACGTAGCGAAGAAGTATAATAAATTGAGGGACAGGGAAGAAATACCTAAAATAGTAGCTGTGGGTTGTTTGCCTTTTAATTTTCCTTCTTCTGATGCCTTTATTCATTATATACAAGCAATTTATAATCCTATGTTTAACGGTATTCCTAGAACTACTTGTCGGTATGATATTTTTAAACTTCATTCACAATATTATTTTTATTTATCAACATTGTTAAAAAATATTCAATGTAGATTGTCCCTAACTTCTGATCTTGGTCGTGCTGTAAATAAAAATGATTATTTAACCGTTACTTGTCATTGGATGGATAGTAATTTCGTGATGCAAAAATGTATTTTTGCTTTTTTATATGATGAAGATCGTAAACATACTGGACAATTTATTGCTGATTCTATTGTTAAAATTGCCGGATATTATGGTATCGAAAATAAAATTTTATGTATTGCTTTTGATAATGCTTCTAACACCAAGACTGCTATAACAAAAATAAAATCTACGCTATCTCCGCCCTTGCTGAAATTTTTCATAGTAAGTGTGTATGTCATATATATAATTTAATTGTAAAATATGGTCTTGAGTTTTTTGAGCTTTATATTGAAAAAATTCGTCTTGCCGTTGATTTTATTCAAGGAAATAATCGAAAATCGAGAATTAGAGAATTTAAAGTTAAATGTCAAGAAAATGGACTTACACCAATTTTGATGCCTTAGGAAATTGATACTAGATGGAATTCTACGTATGAATTTTTAAAAACTTGTTATAAATATAGAATTCCTATTACACTAGCTCTTAACCAACATTGCGGTTCATTTGCTGATTCTGCTGATTGCATGCTACATAATTCTGATTGGGTTGTAATTAATGATCTTGTTAAGTTTTTAGAAAAATTTTATATAGCTACGGTTGAATGTTTTGGTGCTTATTATCCTACTGTTTGTAATATTTTGGCATATATAGCCGATATTTCTGGTTTGCTCAAAGAATATAAAAATAAAGAAGGTTATAAAGAAGCTATTGGCGCCATATTTACAAAATTTAAAAAATATTTTTTCCCGATTCCCCCTATTTACTTGGTTGGTGCTATGCTAAATCTGTGCATGAAATATAATAATATGTGTCACTTTAGTACTCTTATTTATACTAACTTAGAAATAAATACTAACCATGATTCTAAACAAGTACAACCTGATTTGTGGACGACTACGGCTGATGCAAATGATTACATAGAAAAATTATATAATCACTATGCTGATTTATTTGATTTAGCCGTACCTACAAATATTACTCCAACTGTCGCTCCTCATCCTCCCGAGTAGCCATTATCTTCTAAAAGGCCGGCACATAGTGGTTTTTCTGATTCATTTTATGATTTAAATTGTTGGAACAGTGTTGATGAGAGAACTTACACATCAACGTACCGTGAAGAGCTGAAATATTATCTTCGGACGGCACCAGAGGATCGCAGACGACGGATCAACACGTTGGATTGGTGGAGGAGTAATGAAACACAATATCCTATGCTTTCAAGATTAGCTAGAGATATCTTGAATGTTCCAATGTCAACCGTTGCATCAGAGAGCGCCTTTAGTCAGGGACGACAGCAACTTGGAGACAACCGACACTCATTGGGAAGCAATGCAATGAATGTTCTAGTTTGCCTCAGAGATTGGATTAGAGCGGAAAGAAGAAATCAAGGAATGGAATCGGAGTCGAGCGATGAGCTGAAACTTGAAGAAATTATGACTTCACGGGAGAACTCAGCAGAATCAAGTCCAATGCATGGTTTTGCCCCCGTTGACTTCGACTATCCTATGCAAGTTTCCATTAATATTAACATGAATGTGTTGGAAAAAATGATGCATAATTTATAGATTTTTCATTCATGTAAATTATAAATTTTGGATCATTTTGCAATCAATAAAATTCCCCAAATTCATTCACTCCTTAGTCCTTGCTTTTTATTTTTTTTCATTTAACGATTTAAAATTTTAAATTGAATTTCTAGTTTTCTACTTTAAATTAAAAACTTACTTCTAATATATTATTAATTTACTACCAAATATTATTAATTTATTATATTAAGTAGCATATGTTTTGTATATTTGTGCATATATCTTCTATAGAAGTGTATATTTAACATATACATGTGTATATATTTTATAAATTAGTATATAAGTATATCTATATATATTGTAATGTATATATAATATAGTATATTTTATAAGTAGTAGTATATATACGTTGAATGGTGCGTATACACGTGTATATATCTTCTATAGAAGTGTATATTTAACATATACATGTGTATATGTTTTATAAATTAGTATATAACTATACAAATATATATTGTAATGTGTATATATTATAGTATATTTCATTTAAAGTCTTACATATACATAGAATAGAGTGTATAGATGTGAATAGATCTTCTATAGACGTGTATGTTTAACGTAAACATGTGTATATATTTTATAAATTAGTATATAACTATACAAATATATATTGCAATGTATATATATTGTGGTATATCTCATTTAGAGTATTACATATACATAGAATAGAGTGTATATATGTGAATAGATCTTCTATAGACGTGTATATTTAACGTATACATGTGTATATGTTTCATAAATTAGTATATAACTATACAAATATATATTGTAATGTATATATATTATAGTATATTTGATTTAAAGTATTACATATACATAGAATAGAGTGTATATATGTGAATAGATCTTCTATAGACGTGTATATTTAACGTATACATGTGTATATGTTTTATAAATTAGTATATAACTATACAAATATATATTGTAATGTTTATATATTATAGTATATTTCATTTAAAGTATTACATATACATAGATTAGAGTGTATATATGTCAATAGATCTTCTATAGACATGTATATTTAATGTATACATGTGTGTATATATATATATATATATATATATATATATATATATATATTGTAGTATATTTTATTTAAACTTTAAAGTTTAAAGTAGTACATATATATTTGGATGGTGCGTATATATGTGTAATTGTGTATATGTGTATATATTTTTTAAATTCTAATGTAGTATATGCTATATATATATTGTATATATATATATATTGTTTAACGTATTTATAATGTATATAGGTGGGTATATATAATGTATATTGAAAAAAAGTTTTTTTTTTTTTTATATTTTGACCGGGTTTGATTGGTTTTTTAAACGGGTTTGACCGGATTTAGGTGGGTTTGATCGGGTTGGGTTAAGTGGGTCGGGTTAGGGTGGTTTTTTATTTTTTTATTGCTGGGCTCGGACCGGCCCGACCCACTTAGACCCCAACCCGGCCCCGGCCCGACCCTCAACTCGGTTAAATAACATGGGCCGGTTCCGAGTTGGCCCGGCCCGGCCCACTTGACAACCATATATAAAAGGATTGAGGACAAACTATTTTAGATAATTGTCACATGGGATTTTTTTGGGTAATATTTTTGCAGTATATTTGGCCAGATTAAAAATGTCTAAATTGCTTAAGAACGACAGGCATATTATATTATAAGATTCCTTTTGGATTAAACTTTATCTAACTAAGTGTTTTGTAATATTAACTTAAGCATTCTCGAGGACTGATATGATATATTTAAACAAATTGTTCTGCCTTATATTAGTGTATCATATATGATCTTTTTTAATCAAAAGTCATTTTTTCATGTATGGGCTTAAATTTTTGTATTTTTTTTCTTTTTTTGTGCCTCAATATGTTTGATTTGACAATAGGAGAAAAGGAGTGGCATGACAAACACCTTCGTCACATAGACGACATGATAAAATCAATCGCCTTCAATTTTCTTGAAGGAGATATGAGTGAATTATACAAGTCCATTGTTGTTACTTTTGTTGCACAAGGAAACTGGATCACTTGGATTATTGTGTAGGAGAAACTGAATGATAACATTTCAAAACCCCCTGATCTTATGAAATTCTGTATTGGTCTCATTAAAGACCTTGAACCTCACTATGTCGGGAAATAGACCTTTGTCACCATTCCCTACAACAGAAAGTATTACGTCTATCCTAAATGCTTATGAATAAGAAATGATTTGGTGTGAATATATTTCAGAAGATGTGTGTGTACATATAACCCGCATAATTATTTTATATTTTAGACTTTTTCTCCTATTCGATCCTCCCATAACTTCTTTGTGTTATTTATGGCTTATAGAGATGGGTCACATGATTCACGAGGGTAACGATCCTCATGATTGTTTTGAAGTTTTTTGCGTGGTTTATCTATTTTGACCATTATTCCTGTATCTTTTATACATCAATTATATGACTTGGAAAGCAAGGTGATTCGATTCCTAAGGTGAACAAATGAACATTGGATGAGAATCTCAATTTTGAAGGTTTAAAACTTATGAAGTTTTCCTAAAGTCAAAACTTAAGTTACTCGAATTCAAATTTTTTGATGATTCTGTTAGGTCAAGAAAGTGATTTTTTTCATGGTTGAGTGGTTGGTATGTATACCGTAATATTCATGAGTTATTATGTTTGTTGGTTGGATTTTAGAGTTTTGGGAAGTTAAGGTTGACCACTGTCAACATTTGATCAAGATGACCTCAGATCCGTAATTTGATGATTCCAGTAAGTCTGAAACGTGTTTGTAGTTGCTTTTCATATTTGATTTATTTTCATCAGGTCCCAAATGAATTTTGAAGGTCGAATTTGAGTGTCAGGTTATGTTGGAGACACTATTAAAGAATTACAGAATATTGGCAAAAAAAAATCGACCACATATAATGCTTGGTAATTTCCTACCACAAATAGTCATTAATAGATTTTTTTTTCCAGAAAAATACCGACCACAAAAGGTCGGTTTCTTTGAAGAAAATAAAAATTGACAAAACTGACCCGATGAGGTTGGTAATAGTTAAAAAAAGGAAAAAAATTATATTTTATTTAAAAATTTAAAAACAAAATATGAATATGATATTATATTATATTTATTATTAACCAAAACATCCACACGTGGACAATATTTGTTAAAAAAAATCAAAATTATAATTAATTATTGCCGACCTCATGTAGTTTATAATAATATAATATTATTTATAATAAAATCAACTTATGATGGTCGATTTTAATTAAAAAATAAACTTTATTAATCAATTTATTTATCATTAACTTATTTTCATTGACTTTTTTTTTAGTTACTGACATAGCAATAATATATTGTACAAAAGATTACTTATGTTTTATTTTTTGTATTTTATTATTAACAGTTGTATATTATATTGCTTTTGCAAATATTTGATTCTCTTTGTTCCATACTAATTGTACATATTATTAAAATTAATTAATCAATTTATTTGTAAATTTACAAATTAGGATATAACTAATTAAATTTTTATTCATTTACGCTTACAATTTAATTCTTTTTTAAAAATGTAAACAAGTTTAATTTGTAAAGTTTCAAAAAAGTTTAAGAACTTGTGGTCGTGGATATAAAGGGACACAGATAATTAATCCATCTGATCAGAAGTACATATATGGTAATATGTTGACACACACACACACACACACACACACACACACACACACACACACACACATATATATATATATATTAGGATTGAGGTAATACTTGTGGACTATTAATTAATGTAACAAACAAAGTTTTGTATATCATACTTGTGGAGTATCAATTAATGTAACAGACAAAGTTTTGTATAATTCATCCGAGTATGGAATAAGTTTGTTTATATAAGGAAGATATATAGTCTGTACTCGTATCCTGATATTAGGAGGTAATTTACAAACATACATACATACATACATATAAACACAAAAAAAAAAGCGTATTTATTTTTAATTTAATAATATATGGTATTGTCAAATTTATAATTTGAATATGAAAAAACTTGAATTAACTTATATAATTTGGTAAAATCTATTTTATAATATGAAAATCTAAGTGAGGACAGTACTGTAATCTTTTCAATCTACACTATAGTAGTATTCTTGAGAAACAATAATTGGATTGTCAAAGATGATTTATGGACTTACAGACGACCTTTGGATCATCTCAATGATGAACTTATTAATACAAAACTGATCTATCCTTTGCGTATTAAAATGAAACAAGAATTCATTAATTTAACTTTTATATCTAACTCTTTCATTTGATATTAAGTTAAGAACTTGCACACTTTTCTTTATGGAACCCAATGGTTTCTTGATCCAAGGGTAGACAGCTTTAACTTATTATTGTTTTTTCTAACTATTTTTGTGTAGATCTCTCTATGTCATTCTTCTGCCCCTTTTCCTCTTCCTAAAAAAAAAATCTTCTGCCTCTTGATGAACTGCATCTTCTTCTATTTCCTTCAAAGATGAGATTAGTTTCTCAGATATAAAATAATCAATTGATAATTAGAAGATTCCTTAACATCTCTTGTCTGACATCTATAAACTTACTTCTAGATGCTCTTTAACAAATGATTACCATACTTTAACTATAGAACAAATTATTCTTCTTGAGTTAGATCATGATGATATCAAGCTTTTAAATCTAAAATCTATATAAAGATATAGAAAGAAGTACAACTATCTCTACACTGAGTTAGTTCAGATTGTTGCTAAACCTTTCTCTAGAGAAGGTTTAGATAACTCACTCCTTCTCTGTCTTAAAGATTGAAGGTTCTTAGACTTTAATGATTCCCTCATAGAAATGGTAGAAACCAACCCTTATAGTAGACCAATTTACTTTAACTGGTTTTCAAATTTTATCATAGCTCTAAAATATATGAATGTATTGGATTTGCTAACACCCGGTATTAAAACATCCAATTAAATGAGTAAGACTGGATCCCTCTCAGTAGTTATCATATATAAGATTCACTACAAGATAATAATTTTAACCTTCAACATTGAAGCTATGAAAAACAACTATAAAGGTGAAACAGTCCTTTTCCAAACAGATCTACAAAGATCTCACCTATTTGTTTCTAGATTAATCTCTTAGAACCAAGCATCTATACCCTAAAATAGGATGTTGCCAGACACAACTCCAATAGAAATCTGAAAAAACCATGATATCTCAAATTTAATAGTTTTTTACCAGAGCTATTTCTATCTCATTTCAGAGATCTCTTAGCCAAAGAGTATCTACCACCTCACCAATTCCATCAGAAATCTAAATTGTTAGACACTCAGTTTCTTTATTTTCTTTTAGAATTGAGGTCGTTAACTTTGAATCTAGGATACCACAGGTCAAATATTCTTTGAAAATACCTCCCACAATTGATATCGATAGTAACCAATCTAATTACTAACTTACTCATCCTTAGGTGGAGAGCTAGGGATTTTAAGTTACAATTTTAATACTGATAAAGAAAAATTTAGAATAGAGTTTTATTCCTTAAAAATATTTTTAAAAGAAATTGATTTTTCAATAAATTTAAAAAAAATGAATGAAATAGCATCTATCTTGAAACAAATTAATTTCTTTGAATAGTTTGAAACCTACGTTGATTATTATCAATTAGATTTTTCTTTTTCAAAATCAATCAATATTTCAAATGCATGAAAAACCATAAATAGAGAATATATCACCTCCGAACTTTTCCATCACAAGGTTTGACAGTAACTTATGCTGATAACTCAATCACTACAACACCTTTCAAAGAAAATGCTGAAAATAAATAAGTTGCCACATATATTTTCATGCTCTCGGGGAATATTTTATTTTAAAATCATTTTTAGCAACACCTACTACTTCTAAATCTTCAGATACTTCCACCTCTTTAATTTCATTATTTAAATCATATGAGATTCCTAGAACATTTACTAAAGAAGTCCAAATACATAATTCAAAAGATTTTCCACAACTCTCTGATCTTCAATCAAGGATTCTGGAGATCGAGAAAACATTCAATTTTGTAGCTCCAGAAACCCCAAGAAAAGATGTATCCTCCACTACGATTGGGGTACTTCAATAAGATAATAGTGATGATAGCCAGCTTGAGGAGCAAAATTTCTCTAGAGGTTTCCCCCATTAGAATCGAAGTGTTCAATTGGCGTAAGTTATAAAAACCTTATTACACTAGAGTTACCAATCTAGATATGGCATTAAAGAAAAAATCTAACATCATATAAAATAACTACAATGCCAACAACATTTATGCATAAATCATTAAGGGTTATTCTAAATACAAAATTTAGTCCTAATTTCGTATATAACAATGATTGTCACTGCCTATAGGACCACCCATAATTTCTTTGATCAACTTACTATCTATGTCCTTGTAGTAAGATTCACATGATAGCTTAAGGGTTGGTGAAATACCCATCTAAGTGAACAAGATAAAAGATAATTTTTTAAAGTATTCGAGTTGATTCAGTATGAGAACCAATTCTTGAGGATGGCCAGACCATTTATGACTCGATCAATACATTGATTTATAATATTATCAAAACTTTCATAGGATGTCTAGGTATTTTTAGAGAAAGGTTCTCTAGATACTTTAACAATCTTAAGTGAAAAACACACTCTGGTTTTAGGTGGTATAAGAATTCCTTTTTCACTAGGATTTGTGCAAGATCTGATGGTAATCTCCTATACTGGAAAGAAAAATTTCTATATGGATTTCCTATATCTCTTAGAAACCTAGTCAGAGTTAAAATTCAATGCTAACACTCTAGTAATACCATCCCTTACGAGTAGATCATTTATGATCAACTCACAAGTCTATTTCAATAAGTTGCTCTTAAGAATTATCGTCAAGACAAGTTAATAAAGTAATTAGCTAAAGATAGAGCACAAACCTAATGAAATTTAGAAAGTTTCTATGATTAATTTGGCCTACCCTCTTGTAGGAACAAAACTCATAAAAACATATGCCTTAAAAGGATATTTCCACAGGGATTTCCAAATCCAAGCCTTATGTTCCCAAAATATCAAAGCCCCTATATCCAAAATTCTAGTGTGCCACAAAGCAATCGGATTTTTTAACTTCCAATAATGTTCAATGTTATAGGTGTCAGAAGGAAAAAGAAATGTAGGGGAGAGATAAAATCACTACATTATCATGACTGCAAATTCACTACAAAGGATTGAAATATTATCCTTCACAAATTTGTCCTTAACTAGATCTAGCACCTTTTATTAGAGGAAAGTAAAGACTCTAATAACACAAATGATGAATTCAAATATGATTTTAACCAGATTGAGAAGGATGATTTAGAGTCCTCCTAGTCTGACCAGAATAACCAGCCGAAGATTAATGTTCTCTTAAAAGAACAAGATCTCCTCCTAAAATTTTTAAGTTATTTGTAGGATTCTGACCAGAAAAGATATTATCTAGACCAATTTAATAAGGATCTAGATAAACCTTTCATATCCTCAAATGATGTATTTTCTCATTCTCAAATTTTTACAATATCACCAATGTTTAGTAAATCTAAGGTAGTGATTATTCAAGATCTCTAATCAGAAATAGTACTCCTTAAAGAAAAAATTAGGGAAATAAAATCTATACAAGAATTGGGTAGATTTGTCCTCTAGCAATTCTCTACAATGACTAAACTACCTCAGTCAAAAGAGACTGAACCAACAGACCAAGATAATGAACAATTAGATTTTATCAATTATCTTTCAAGGATTTCTATTAGAGATGGCATACTAGGATAACCCTAGTAGTCAAAAAATCATTTATTTGAAATATTATTGCCTTGTTTGATACA
>NC_061121.1:77903501-77970827 GCF_002878395.1 Capsicum annuum
AAAAAACCCATAAAATAGTTTTAAGAAACTAAGGAATCCCTTAGAGCTGCAAATGGTAGTAAATTAGGGATTAGATACAAGCTTTTCGATATTGAATTACAAAATTCCATTGGAAATTCACTCTTATCATCTCTTACTTTATTTTTACTAGTTAAGAATATATCTAATCCTGTAATACTAGTGTAATACTTTATTTTTTTTCCTATGAGGGTACAACTTTTGCAACGAATCGTATAGTGTCATCTGTAGTGAAACCAGTGTTGGTTTCCTAAGTTTCTATATTGATCGCAATTGGTAAATAATGAGTATTAATATGAGGTCATGAGTCATAGGGTGGGACTCGCAACCAATTTAGTGAGATGGCCTAAGGTTACTATCTTGGTAACGACTAAGACTCTACGAGTCGTACAACATGGTCATGAGTCATAGGGTATGACTCATGACTAAACCAGTAAGGGTGCCTTGATTCAGTGCCCATACTATAAGTCCAGGAAAGAACTCATACTCAGTTTTCACGAGTCGTTACATAACCCGTAGTGACTGACGATAATTTTTTTGTGTTTTAATTGGAGGCACTTTGGTCATTTACCCCTTTCCCCAATTAAAACCCATGACCATAAAACACCTAAAGAGGGTTATTTTCATTACTTTAACACTCATAAATTACTCTCTACTCTTTGAAAATTCCCTAAGTCAACAACAACTAAGGTTTCTCAAGTTTGATCATCTAGGGCTCTAAGATTGGTTTCTTCTCCATAATTCTGGATATCTCAGGCATGTATCTTTCCATAATCTTGTATATTCCTTATGGCATGCAACGGATTGATATTTCTATGGTTTTAATTTTCATTTTTAAATAAAGGGTTGAGGGTTTTGGATGGTAATTTTTTTATGCTTTTCCCATAGTTTTGAATAGGTTATCTATGATTTATCTTGTGGTTTTGGATTGAATGTATGCATGGGCATGGTAATTGGAAAGGGTAACATGGTTTTCCCCAACTTTATGGTTTAAATGTTTTGGAATTGGCTTTACCCCAACTCAACTTGTATAATTAGTTTTGGAAACATAGATACTTGCATAATTGAACTCACTTTTGGAACCTTACATTGCATAAAGGTTAATGAAAATTAACGTGGTTTTTGAAAGGACTTGCTAGCCATGGATTGATTTTTAATAGAAAAATTTTGGATTCATTTTTGCTAAATAGTTTGGAATGGCATAATGGAATTAGCTTGCAAGATTGATTTTGGTATGACGATACCAAAGGTAAGTGAATAACTAAAAGACTCCTTGGTTTATGTATATAAATATGCTAATAATTTTAATTTAGAATTAAAAGGGGTTGTTTAACTCTCTGTAAAAGGTAGAGGTCCTGGGAGGACCAATACTGGAAATCATGTTTGTCGGCATAAGGGCCTTGGTGTCCGTGTGCATAGTTCACACTTTATGTATCTATAAATTTAGAATGGTTGGAGCCTCATTAGCTCTGTACGTTCAACGGATTTCTCTGATTTATACGGCTAACACACTTTAGGGTCCTTTCAATAGAGGGAGCCGGACCTATATAACTCGTGGGTGCTTTTAGGATGGTTAAAGCTACACAATTCAGATTAATGGTTTTGAAGTTCATTCTTAAACCTTGTTCCCTATCCCAGCACTATGTATATATGTATATTTGCATATTTGTGAACATGTACATTGATTTTGTATTGATTTTGAAATAACATTATTTTATCCTTTATTCTAAGTTATATGCTAGCGCTCACCCCACTAACTATCCCCAAACGCTGTATCCCCATAAGATGCAAGGTCTGAATGCACTTTTATTTCCTTGCATAGTGATAGGTGATTTCAAGATTGTCTGTGAGTCATCTTTGAAGTAGTAAGCGTCTATTTTTTGGGAGGCCCTTATTTCATAGTCTAGTCTTTACTTATGTCCTAGACTATTTTGGTAGGTTTTCAGCTATGGTCGGGGATATGTCCCGACCTTTATTGATGTTTGGTTTCTTAGAGGCTTTTGGTGGACAACAAAGTATGGGTGGATTTGGTATTGTGGATTCTTAGATCCTATTCAGTTGATTTACCTATCTTGTTATATGTTTAGAACTCATCTCTATCTTGTTATATGTTCAAAATTCAACTGCTACTAGTTGTATTATGTTCTGGTTAATAGGATGATTAGGGTGGTCTCCGATCCTTAGTAGACTTGAGATGCCCATTACGACTAGGTCCTGGTTTGGGTCATGACAAGCTTGGTATCAGCACGTAGGTTCAGTGTCCATGGGTGTCCATAAAGCCATTTCAAGTAGAGTCTCTTTTATAGATGTATAGTGTGCCACATTTATAAGAGGGAATTTGTGAAGCATTTAGAAATATTTCCCTTTCATGTGTACTATTTTGGGTTGTAGAGTCTAGTGTCTTAGAATTCCCCTAATTTTTAGTTAGTTCACATTTCAGATCATACCTCCCCAAAGATCTGATGTTCGTCAAAACCCTTCTAGCACCTCTGCCTCACTCGAGGGGAATATGGAAAGGACACGCCCTACCTATGGAGTGCAAACCCGATCTAGGTTTCCCGCTCCTGATTGTACTGTTCCATTTGAGGTTCTACCGGTCCCAGCTAACTCTTCTCTAATTGGTGATGCTCATGCTCATTCCCCACAAGGAGACATCTCTAATGCAAAATTTCACTATTCTATTCATCTATTGACTTAGTTAGTGACATCTTAATTCTTCCATCCTGATCATGTGGGTTCTATTTCTCCTTTTTTTGAGGTCACCCGAGTTGGGAAATTTATGAGGTTGAGCCCTCCGACCTTTATTGGTTCTAAGGTTGAGAAGGATCCTCAAGGTTTTGTTGATAAAATAGAGAAGATATTCAGGGTAATGCATTCTACTAATGTAGAGGGTATGGTGTTTGTCGCATACCAGTTTAAGGATATGGCTATTAGTGGTATGAGGAGTGAGAGCAGTCGAGGGGTGACAATGCCGAGCAGGCTATGTAGGAGGAGTTTTCTGGTGCTTTTCTTGATCATTTCTTTCCTCAAGAGTTGAGGGAGGATAAAGCTGTGGAGTTTGTGAACTTGAAGAAGAAAAGGATGACTGTAAAGGAATATATGCCTTGAAGTTCTATCAGTCATCTCTTTATGCTTGGAAGTTGGTGTCTAGTGATGTGGCTTGGAAACATGACACTTTCAATGCTTCAAACCTCAAATTTATGCATGAACTTAAGGTATTTTGTTGGATATGATACACTTTGGTGTGAATTGCAAGTAAAACAGGTCTACAACAATACTTGAACAAAAAAACAAAAAAAAGATTCAAAAAAGACCTACTCCAATAGGTATATGAGTAAGTCTTTGGGTCATAACCAATTAATATGATGCGTATACTGAATCGTATGAATAAAAAAACCAAAATCCAAACTGAGGAGCCAAGTATGAGGAAGATACGACTCAAGTACCCCAGTCGTAAGCTAGGGTATGAGTCGTAAGCAAAATTTGTGAGCATAACAAAACTTGAGCTACTATTCAGGAGTTGAAGGGTCAGAGCTATACGATTTGAAAGTCTGAGTATGACTCGTATAGGGATGTCATATATAAACCAGTGTTCAAAACCTAAAAAAACTGAACTCCCAAGTGGATACGCATGAAGGACACGAGTCATTCACTAGGGTACAAATCATAAGAAGAAATCATATGATGAATAGAGAATTGAAGCCTTGGGCAGACCAGACACTGGAATAGATACGACAAGTTAGGGTATGACTCGTAAGCTGAGGATACGAGTGAAGATCGAGTCGTACCGACTGCCGACTTATCTTTATCTTTCTCATTTTTAATAGGATTTTTATGTTATTTTGAGATACTATAAATACCCTAAGGTTTATCTTTTATTAGGTGACACGTTGTAATATTTTTTTATGTGCTATTACACATTATTACATACTTTTACAATTGTTCTTGAGATTTTTAGGGTTTTATTCAATTGAAGACTTTGGAGTTTATTCATCTTATTCATGTGAAATTGATTTTATGTGTTCTTCATTGATAATCATGGTTTCTTGCACAAACATAAGCGGCTAATCTCCTTATCTAGGGTTGTGAGTACCCCGGTGGATTAGATATGTAAAGGAAGGTTGAGACTCAATTGTTCTAGGGTTTATGCATGTATCCTAATTCTTCTTCACAATAATTAGCCTCAATTATCTGCAGTACCTTAAGATTGCCTGTATTCGCATCCATTCGATAATAAAAAAGCTTGCGATTAGGAAAAGAAGATAAAAACAGTGATATGATAACAAAGTATAACTGAGACCGTTAACAGGGCAACACCTTGAGATGATAACCAAGTCAAAAATGTAAAATTTATCTTCTAAGAAGTAGATTATACCTATCTTGTAGGTTTTGCATGCTGGACAACAAAATAATTGGGTTGATCATGAGAAATTTATGTAGTTGAGAAGCCAGGGGAACACAAATCTAGCTTTCATCTCATATTGATTTCAACTCAAAAGTACTCAAGAATTGGTTACTATTTGTGATTGATAACAAAATCCCCCAATTTACTTTCCTGTACTGCTCGTGGATTACATCAAGGAAAGAAACTATTCATATTTTCCCTGTGGGATTGACCCCAACCTTGTTGGTTTACTATATTTGCAATCGACCGCATTATACTTCTAGTTGAGGTATAGTTTTGGGTGACATCAAATTTTGGCATCATTGCCGGGGGTGAAAGTTGAGTAGTAAATTGAATTGGTGAAGTTCGTGGGTTTTTATTTTTTTGTTTTTTCTTTGGCATACGCCAGTGTATGCCAAGTACTAGGAGTCGAGGCAATCCCTTACTCCCTTTTGATCAAGAGCCACAAATGATCCTTCAAATACCTAAAAGGATGTCAGGATAAGTTTGTAATGGGGTACAAGATGCCCCATCTGTGGACCCAAAAGTGGCACTATCGTGTGCTCTATTAGATCCACAGGATATTGCAGACTTACAGACACAACAACTATTAAAGTAAGAATGGAGAGAAGCAAAAAAATCTAGACTTGCTGTACAAGCGGCAATAGCTCAACAAGATGGACTGGTACGGCCGAGACAGGTTGTTGATCATCGAGTTCAATGAGGTAGGGCTCCCTTTATTTCAGTATATCAACACTTAGACCCATATGAGAAAGATGATGAAGATCTAGGTTATGTTGAGGCCACGGAGTCTAGACCATTGTTTCTCCACAATTAGCCCCTAATGTGAAGTTTGATATTACTAGTGCCATGATCCAGTTGCCAAATCTGAAGGGTGTGTTTTCAAGAGATGCTAAGGATGACACAAACATGAACCTTACAAATTTTCTCGGGATATGCACAAATTATAATATTCCAGGGGTTAATAAAGAAGCATTATGATTAAGGTTGTTCCCATTTTCTTTGACTGGAGAAGCATCTTTATGGTTAGGGGAACTTCCAAGAGGATCTATCACTACTTGGCACAAGTTGAAGACATAGTTTCTAAGCAGATTCTTTCCTCTTGAACGGATGTTATAGTTGAAGGATAAAATTTACAATTTCAGACAACTACCTACAGAGTCTATGTATGAGGCATGGTTTCAATTCAATAAGAAGCTGAGCATGGTACGAAATCACAGAATCAGAGGATCTAACTTGACTAAGCTATTTTATCGATCATTGAATGTTAGCTCGAGAGCTATGATAGATACTATTCTAAGAGAGTCATTTATGCATCTTTGCTGGGAATCTACGTAGAAAATGCTAGATGATATCGTAGTTACAAACAAAGAATGACATTCTCGAGATTCGGAGCATGGTGGTGGTATATATGCTATTAGAGCAACAAATACGTATGAAAAAATGAATGACATGGTCACACAAGAGGTTGCACAACTTTATATAGATATTGGGTTACTTACAAAATAATTTAAGTCAATGAGTGCTAAGAATATGAATGCAGTAGCGGCATAGGGATCTACTTCCAAACCATTTGAGATTGAATCTGAAGAAGAATCTAAGTATCTTGATTATAGATTGGCAGATTTTTGAGCCTAAAGGCAAGGGAATCAAGGTCAAAACTATTATAATGATAGATATAGAGACAGGAGCAGAGATAGAGATGGTGATTGACGGTGTAAAAATGATTACAAGGAGAAGAGTGATAAGTATATTCCACCAGGTAATCGAGATAAGAGTCCATAATAGAGGCACTTTTTGCCAAGCTGGTAAAAGGTCAAGAAATTCCAGAGAGATGCTTAAAGGATATCAAAGCCGATCTATCAGGATTGAACCAGAAAGTTGAGTCACATGCTACAACAATCAAGCAACTGGAGCAATAATTTGGTCAGATGTCAGCCATAGTGAATCAGAGACAACCTGGCACTCTTCCAAGTAATACAATGGTAAATGCCAGAAATGATAGTTAATTCTATGCCATAACCACTCGGAGTGGTAAGGTTATTACAGATCTACCTGTACCCACAGTTGATGAGCAGAAAAGTGAGGATGAGTTGGTTGATATTGGAAGCAGCATCAAGTCGAATAACAGAATAGAAAAGGCTATAGAGCCTGTGCTGAAACCCATTCCAAGACTACTTCCTCCCTATCCACAAAGACTAAGAAAGAAATAGAAGGTAAGTATAATTTTTTTTGGTCTATGTTAAAAGAGTTAACAGTCAACATACCATTTATAGAGGCATTAGAGAAGATGCTAAGATATGCAAAATTCATGAAGGATTTGATCACCAAGAAAAGGTCAATCAGTTATGAACCTGTTGATAATATTCATCATTGCAGTGTTGTAGTCACTAGATCTTTGGTAAAGAAGAAGGAGGACCCTGACACTTTCACAATACCTTGCACTACTAGGTCTTTTAAATTCACTCAAGCATTATGTGATTTGAGGGCTAGCATCAACCTTATGAAATTTTTTGTATTCAAAAAGTTGGGGTTGGGTGCTCCAAAACCCACTACCATGAGACTAGTAATGGCGGACAAGACAGTGAAGAAGCCTGTTGGTATCCTTTATGATGTTTTGGTAAAAATGTCTTCTTTCATATTTCCTACTAATTTTGTTATATTAGATCGTGAAGTGGACTTTTAAGTCCCTATTATCTTGGGAAGGCCATTTTTGGAGGACGCTGATAGATCTGGAGAAAGGACATCTAATGTTGTGACTCAATGATGAACATGCATCATTCAACGTATGTAAATATATGAAGCAGCCTGATGAATTGAGAGTGGTGTCTGTGATTGATGTAGATAATGAGGAGACAGATTTATTCCATGATGTTGCTGTAGTTACTCTATGGGATCATGGGTTTTATATGAGTGTTCCTATTAAAGAGAGGCTAGTTGTCGAAGCTATTACGCTTGTAATTATGAATTTTGACTTTAAAGTTATCGAGGAGTATGAGGATTTAGTGAGTGAATTTTAGAGTGATGGTTATAATTTTGCACCAAAGAAGATTAATTTAGATTTGAAGAATCAAACCACTCCACCAGCTTGTCTATCCATTGAGGAACCACCGGTGTTAGAATTGAAGGCCCTCTCATCTCACTTGCAATATGCATTTTTGGGGGCCAATAATACTTTGTCAATTATTATTGCAACTGATCTGAGCCAGTCAGAGGTACAAGCATTGTTTTCAGTGTTGTAGAATTTCAAGAGGACCATTGGATGGTCCATTGTAGATATTATTGGTGTCCCACCTGGTTTGCGTACTCAAGAAATTCAGCTTGAGCCAGATTGTGTTCCATCTATTGAACATTAGCATCAACATAATCCTCCTATGCAGGAGGTGGTTAAGAAGGATATTATTAAGTGGTTGGATGCTAGGGTAGTATTTTCTATTGTGGATAGCAAGTGGGTTAGTCCGGTTCAATGCATTTCGAGGAATAGTAGGATAACTGTTGTGCCTAATGAGAAGAATGAGCTAGTTCCTATAAGGCAAGTCACTGGATGAAGAGTGTGCTTAGATTATACCAAGTTGAATACATGGACTCATAAGGACCATTTTCCTATTTCGTTCATGGATCAAATACTGGACAAATTGGCAGATAGAGAATGGTACTATTTTCTTGATGGGTACTCCGGGAACAATCAAATCACTATTGCACCTGAGGACCAAGAGAAGACTACCTTTACATGTCTTTATGGGACCTTTGCATTCAAACGAATGTAATTTGGGCTATGTAATGCCCTAACCACATTTCAGAGATGTATGATGTCTATTTTCTTCGATATGGTGGAAGACACCATTGAAGTTTTTATGGATAACTTTTCTGTAGTTGGGATTCTTTTGATGATTGTCTTATTCACTTGGTAAAGGCTCTACAAAGGTGTGAGGAGTATAACTTAATACTTAATTGGGAAAAGTGCCATTTCATTGTCAAATAGGGAATTGTACTTGGGCATAAGATTTCAAAGATAGGCATAGAGGTTGATCGAGCGAAGATTGAGGTAATTGAAATATTACCTTATCCAATTTCCATGAAGAGAATTCAAAGTTTTCTAGGTTATGCATGTTTTTTTTGGTGATTTATCAAGGACTTTTCGAAGATTGCTAGTCCACTTTGTAAGCTTCTTGAGAAGGAGGTAAAATGTGATTTTGTGATGCATCTAAGAAGGCTTTTAAAAGCCTAAGAAAGAAGTTAGTGTCTGCCCCAATCATTGTGTCTCCTGATTGGTCCTTACCTTAAAAATTATGTCTGATGCTACCGGATTATCCTTAGGGGCTATACTAGGCCAAAGAAAAGAAATAATCCTTCATCCCATCTACTATGATAGTAAGGCACTAAATCTTGCTCAAAAGAACTACACCGTGATGGAGCAAGTGTTATTGGCAGTGTTTTTTTACCTTTGAAAAGTTTAAATCTTACTTGATTGGGACAAAGGTGATTATGCACACAGACCATGTGACATTATAGTACTTAAAGGCTAAGAAGGATGCAAAGCCGAGACTTATCTATTAGGTGCTTTTGTTGCAAGAATTTGATTTCGAGGTAAAAGACAGAAAAGCCAAATAAAATCAAGTTACGGATTATTGTCTCGACTAGAGGAGGAAGCTATGCAGACGGTTGCTAAGGGATTGGAGATTCATGACAATTTTCCAGATGAGCAAATATTGGCAGCTTCCCAAGATCTGATTCCATGGTTTGCAAATTATGCAAATTACTTAGCAAGTGATCTAGTCCCAGACGATCCTTCAGATCAACAAAGAAAGAAGTTTATGCACGAGGTAAGAAAATTTTTCTGGCATGAACTTTATCTTTTTAAAATTTGTGCAGATGGTATCATTTGTAGATGCATACCTGAAACAGAGATGATGAGCATACTTGAAGCGTGTCATTCATCGCCAGTTGGGGGTCATCATAGAGAGACCCTCACATCTCATAAGATCCTGTAATGTGGCTACTTTGGTCGACTATACACAAAGATGCTTATGACTATGCTACCATGTGTGATCAATGTCAACGACAAGGTACTATTTCTAGAAGGCATGAATTACCTATGGCCCCTATCTTAGAATTAGAAGTGTTTGATGTATGAAGCATAGATTTCATAGGACCTTTTGTGAGTTTGTATGACATGAAGTACATACTTATGGCTGTGGACTATGTTTCAAAGTGGGTGGAAATAATTGTTCTTCCTAACAATGAAGCAAGGAATGTCACTACATTTTTGAGAAATAATATCTTTTCTCAATTCGGTATGCCACATGCTATTATTAGTAATGGAGGGTCACATTTTTACAATCATCTATTCAAGAGCTTTCTTGAAAAATATGGTGTGAATTACAAGGTGGCAACACCTTATCATCCACAGACTAGTGGACAAGTTGAAGTGTCCAATAGAGAAATCAAGTCCATTTTTGCAAAGACTATGAATGCCAATAGGACTGACGGGGTCAAAAAGTTAGATGATGTATTTTGGGTCTACCGTACAGCTTACAAAACCCCCATAGGTGCTTCACCCTATCAGCTGGTGTATGGCAAGGCTTGACATTTACCTATTGAGCTTGAGCGTAAGGGACTATGGGCGTTGAAGAAACTGAAGTTAGAGTGGAAGGATGCAGCCAAGTCAAGGTTGAATAACATTAATGAGTTTGATGAATTTCGGCTTCGGGCATATGAAAGTTTGGAAATTTATAAAAGAGTATGAAGTTGCATCACGACCGTAAGATTGAGAAGAGGGATTTTAAACAAGGTGCAGGCTTCATTTGTTTCCAGGTAAGCTAAAGTCAAGATGGCATTGTCGTTTTACAGTAACAGAGGTTTACCTCTATGGTGCTTTAGAAATAAAGAAGGATAGTCTAAACCCATTCAAGGTAAATGGACACAGAGTAAAGCACTATATGGGAAATATAAAAGAGGTGAAAGAATTAGCTGACATTGACCTTGATGAAGTCTGAGTAATCAAGGAAATTGCATCATGTTGTAACGTTAAATCAAGCATTCCATGGGAGGCAACCCTTGAGGCTAGTTGATGAAATATGAGTATCCAATTTAGCCACGTCATGACGCGACGTTAAATCAAGTGCTGTGTGGAAGGCAACCCATGCTTTTGTACTTATTAAAATTATAGGGTAATGTGTTTGTTCAATTTACAGGGCTAAAGAATGCAGATAATATACATAGAAGGAAAATAAGGTATCATATGGACTCTTTACGAGTCATATCTATAAGGTACGACTCATGAGTAGGAGTCACATTGACCTGGGATAAAAATCATAATCTGACATTAGTTTCTAGAATGAATACGACTCCCAGTGCGAGTCGTATCCTTTGGGTATGGTTCGTGACCAAGAGTCGTATCCAGTCCTAAACACAGGTAAGATCCCAGGACCATACGATTCAAGGAAATGACCCATATGTCTGGGTACGAGTCAGATAGACAATTTGTACCCTGACTTACAAGGTCAGTTCTCGGGTAGACCCTGCCCAATAATTAAATATAAGAGAAAATTGAAACTGACAGAGCGCTCGATGTTTCTTACTCATACCCACCTAAGTTTATCACCAATTTTGAACTTCATTCCTAAATATCAACTAGTTTTTAACTTGATCCACTTACTAACAACCTCAAACCAGTCAATTGGTCCAATTTTAACTTGAATTTGAGGCCTGTAAGATCCCAACATTAAAATAAGATACTCTACACTTACCGAGTAAGTTTACCAATTTATTTTTGCTATAATGTAAATTGAAATGAGTAGTATGTGATATTGTAACCTTGGTTTAAGTGGAATTTCTTTATTTTATGAATTGTTGATACATTATTATGCTATTTGAGTTGAAAATGGAGAATGGGTGTAGAACTAGGGTTTGGAAATAGGTTTTGGACATGATTTTGTGTTTAAATTGTTGGAAATAGCTGAATATAGTAGTGGGTACTTTGGTAATTTCATCAGACTCAAAATTTGAAGTTGGACTTCTATGTTGCAGTGGATACAAGACTCCTTATGACTCATACCCACCAGTATAGGAGTTGTAATGAGACTCGTACCCACTGAAACATGGAAATATAATAAATTCAAAGTTTTGGATAGAATACAACTCTACTATACGAGTCGTATCCTAACTTTATGACTCATGCACATTAATGATACCCACCTGAGTAAAGAAATCAACTGGAATAAATGTTTTTGACCCGCTTATGGCTGTTGGTCCCAAGTCGGACCTATCCGATATGACTGGTAAGGAGGATTCATAAGCTAGCCAGCGAAAAAATATCATATACTGCCTAGGGTACGACTCGGGTATACGAGTCGTACCTAGTGGATACGACCAGTACCCACCACTTGTACCCAACTAAGACAAAGCACATTAAACTTTAGTTTTAAATTTTATTTTTCTTTTCTTGGTTACTAATAATAATGTCTTTGAAAATACAATGCCTCCAAAGAATGACTCAACCTCCAAACCAAGTTCTAAGAAAGTGACCAAACCAAAACTAATCAAAAGTGAGGAAACTAGCTTCTCCAAAAGCAGGTAAAAAAGAAATAGAGAATAATATGATGAAGCTACATCAATAAATGCTGTTCAGAAAGGAAAGGCAGTTGTCAAGCCAAAGGGGAAGAAGGTTGTTCCCCAAGAGTCTGAAACACCACCACCAAAGAGACCAAGGAGATAGAATACAACTGTTTCTCCTCCACACACACCACAACTTATGGATGATAATGATGATGATGATGATGACAAAGCTGAATCTAGTTTAGCAGAAGAGAGTTCAGATGAAGATCAGGGACCCAAGGTAGATGCTACCTCGATATACAGATAAGACCCCCCACTCACTTTGACCACTGCTCTGGTAACCATCATTGAACGATGGGGGAACCCCAGTATGTAGGAGATGTTTAATTTGGGTCTGTCTCATTCTTTGGGAGGTAAGATACGCAAACCACTATATCTTGAGAGAAGAATGACTACTAGAGGGATGACTGAATTACCCAAATTTGTGGAACACTTTTGAAATCATGGTTTTGACTGGATGATGAGAGCATGGGTAAATACAATGAGGTGCTTGTTTGTGAGTTCTATGCCACATACGTAGGAGAACTTTAGTGGCACTATCTATAGGGTATGTTGTGGAAGGAAGGTGAGCCTATTGCTTCTTTGGTAATTTAAGGAGTTAGATTGGATATCTCTCCCCGTGCTATCGAGAAATTTTTATATAGGTTAAAATATCAGGCCCCAAAAAATACAGGGGAGATAGATTACAGAATGGCTAAAATAAGAAAGATCACAAATAGAACATTAGGTACAGAGGATAAAATAGTGATGTTTAGGTGGATGGCGGAGTGAACAGATTTGAATGACATTAATATTACTTAGGTAGAAGGTGGTTTTGGAGATTCACAACAAATCAAGAAGGGTACCCTCAACTTTGAGGTTAAATCTTGGTAGACACTAGCCCAACACAGGTTGTTTCCGACTACTGGAGATGATGTCGTAAGCCTGGTCTGGGCAACAATGATAGCTAGTTATACAACCATCTATGCATTCGACGTTGGCGTGTTCCTGGCTAGAGAGATAAGAGATAGGGCTGTTATGGGTTAGAAGTTACTGTTGGCCTAGCCCTATATGATTACTCAGATCTGCTTGGCAGTGGTAGTTGTAGAGATACCCGAGATTGATGAGATGATTTAGGTCCAGAGGACATTTGATATAGGGATGATTCGTGATGTGTCAAACTTTCTGGATCGACCTGTGAGGTGGGTTGTAGATGCTATGGCAGGAGTGTTCATGCAAGATGACTAGAGAGATGCCCCTGATACATCCGAGACTACTAAGGTAGGTGTACAGACTGAGGATGCACCCATTGATGCAATTGGTACTTCCAGTGCCCGACCGTCAGTCCATTCTATTCCACCTAGGCCATGTTGTACACCACCCAGTGTAATGTGGATTTCTTAGGCTGCATGGATGGAAGTTCTAACCAAATTAGCAATGCTCACTACAAAGTTTGATCACATGGAAGCCGGAGTATGAAGCTAGATGGACAGGCAGTTCAAGGCACAATTTCTGTTGTGGGTCGAGATCTCTAGTTCCTGATATTGAGGGGGTTTATATTGTGCCCCTAACTGTTGTTGAGTTAGTTTCGGTTGATAGGACAATTGCTGATGAGAGTGGGACCCGACCTAAGGGCCTATGTACTGATGTTGATGCTCCGACGCCTTGAGCGCATAGGTATGACCCTGATACTTACTCTATCTTATTTTTGTAGCACTGAGGAAAGTGAAACGTTCTTAAGTTGGGGGTGGGGGTACCAAAATTTTTGGAGTAGTTTGAAAATTTTCAAATGTAGCTAAAACTGAATGTCTGTTATAACTTGCAGGTTCGATGTGGGCAGCTAAGATAGTGAGTAGATTAGAGGGCTTATGGTAGTAGAGATTTTTGATTTTTTTATTATGATTGATGGATTTTGATTAAATTTTAAATATTTTTGTATGGAAAGATTTTGATTCTATTTTGAGTTTTACTTAGTGATTGATGGAACATTGCTGACTTTTTTAATTTTATTGCAAGAAATGGTGTTAACATTGTGCCGATAGGAATCGAAAATGAGTTAAAACATTGTACCCCCTCAAAAATTTTTATTTAATGAATTGCGTGATTTATATAGTTGTGTGAGACTGTTAAGGATATGATAATGTCATTAGCATTAAGGATAGTACAGATCGGGACAAAACAATTGCATAGTTGGATAATTAGTACTTAGTACTATAGCCCTGTGCAAATGTGCCTGTAAGGTTTACTGAGTTCCTGGTTGTGTTGGAATCTAGAACTTTCCCGGTAACCTTTACCTAGGTCTAGGATGGTTAAGTAGGAGATGATCATAGGCCATTGTTACATGAGTCCACTCGAGCCTAAAATACCTTAACCAAAGGAATAAATCCCCTTGATCCAAATATTTGAGCCTTTTTAGACCAATTATTCTTGTTACACCTATCACCTTTCCGTTTATCTTACAACGAACCTGTTTTGTCCCTGATCCTCCTATGGACACTGTGCACCTTAACTCAGGCAAATCGCCTAAGTTGAGGGTGGCTATTATAGGGGTGCGTAAGAGAAGAAAGAGCATGAAGATAATGGGTAGAATAAAAATAGTTGAAACATGGGCAGGTGTGATGAAAAGAAAAGAAAGAAATCTACAAAGTATAGAAAAAGAAAAATAATTTCTAGAAAGAAACACTTGACCCAAGTGGAATGTGCTTAAGGGTAAAAGGGAGACATAAGGGTGGAAATAAATGAAGTAAAAAATAGTGGACCCCGGAAAAAGCGTAGTGTCCAGGAGGCTTAGTCACTTTAAATATCCATAAGTATCATACCAGCCCTAATCATACGTTACAAGCCAAATAAAGTCCTATAGTGATCCTACTGTGACTATCTGACGACTTAGGGAAAGATCGTAAGGGCATGCCTATGGTATTTTGTGCACATCAGTGATACTTCTTTGTGTGAGAGAGAGTCGTTTGTTATATCCCTGAATAAAGTAGTCTATCCATGAAGAGTGAATGGGATTTTTTTGACTGTGAGTGCACATGGGCTATATTACTAGGTTGCTATATTGTTTGATAAATGTAAAGCATGTCTATGCAAAAGTATCTATTGCTAATGTAATGCCATTATCGGATTCCTTCATGTTTCTACATGTGCTAAATTGCTATACACAAGTTTGAGTTTAAAAGTTGAAAAATTAAGAGGGGAACAACAAGATTGAAATTTAATTCAAAATCATTGCCATGGGTTTTCTTGAGATCTTCCTATTTAAGAATCAATTCGGTGCTATAAATTAGTAATTTGGATTTGTTTTCCTGAGGACATGCAAAAGTTTAAGTTAAGGGTGTAGAGGTGGCATAGAACACGACACTTTCGATGCTTAAAATCACAAATTTATGTGTGAACTTAGGGAATTTTGTTGGATATGATGCACTTTGGTGTAAATTGCAGGTAAAATAGGTCTACAACAATACTTGAACAAAAAGAGAAGAAAAAGATCTGGAAAAGACCAACTCCAATCAGTGTAAGAGTCAGTCTCTGAGTCATAACCAATCTACACGACTCGTATACTGAATCATATAAATAACATAACCAAAAGCAAAACTAAGGAGCCAAGTATGAAAAATATACGAATCAATACCCAGTCACAAGCCAGGGTACAAGTCGTATGCAAAATTTATGAGCATAATAGAACCTGAGCTACTATCCAAGAGTTGAAGGGTCAGAGCTACATGAGTCAGAAGTCAGATTACGACTCGTATAGGGATATCGTATACAAACCAGTGTTCAAGACCTAAACAAACTGAAGTCGTAGGTGGATACACATGAAGGACACGAGTTGTACACTAAGGTACGACTCGTGAGATGAAATCATATGCAGAATAGAGAATTAAAGCCTTAGGCAGACCATACACTAGAATGGGTATGACAAGGAAGGGTATGAATCGTAAGCTAAGAATACGACTGAAGACCGAGTCATACCGAATGTTGACTAAACTTTACCTGTCCCATTTTAATAGGATTTTATGTTATTTTTAGATACTATAAATACCCCAAGGTTTGTCTTTTATTAGGTGACACGTTGTGACATTTTTATGCGCTATTACACATTATTACATACTTTTACAATTGTTCTTGAGATTTTTAGGGTTTTATTCAATTGAAGACTTTGGATTTTATTCGTCTTATTCTTATGCAATTGATTTTATGTGTTCTTCACTGATAATCATGGTTTCTTGCACAAACATGAGTGGCTAATCTCCTTAGCTAGGGTTGTGGGAGCACTGGAGGATTAGCTACATAGAGGAAGTGTGAGACTCAATTGTTCTAGGGTTTCTGTATGTATCTTAATTCTTCTTCACAAAAATTAGCCTCAAGTAGTAGCAGTACCTTGAGACTGCCTTTATTTGCATCCATTCGATAACCAATGATCTTGTGATTGGGAAAAGAAGATTAATATAGTGATACAATAACCAAGTATAACTGAGGTCGTAGCAAGAGGCAACAAGGTGACACCCTGAGATGATAACTAAGTCAAAAGGGTGAAATTTATCTTCTAAGTAGTATATAATACTTATCTTGTAGGATTTGCATATAGAACAATAGTATAATTGGGTTGATCATGAGAAATTTATGCAGTTGAGAAGCCAGCAGAACACAAACCTAGCATTCGTCTCATATTGATTTCAACTCAAAAGCACTTAAGAATTGGTTACTATTTATGATTGATATCAAAATCCCTCTATTTACTTTCTTGTACTGCTCGTGGATTACATCAAGGCAAGATACTATTCACGTTTTCCTTGTGGGATCGACCCCAACCTTGTCAGGTTACTATATTTGCAATTGACCACTTTATACTTCTAGTTTAGGTGTAGTTTTAGGCAACATCATCTAGCATGAGGGCTAGTGACACAACATGAACCAGGCCTTATCGTAATAGGCATCCCAAGTCCAACCAGGATCGAGGACCACCCCCGATACCCAACTAAATCTCCAAGAACATACCCTGAGTTGGCTGAATTCCAAACATATAACAAGATAACGTATTTGAAGATATAATAAATTTGGGATAAGTCAACTACCTAGACATAACCCAACTAAGTCAATTCTACCTATAACCAGCCAAACCAAGACAATAACCCAATAGGTTTATATATATATCATCCAATACAAAATGGAACAATCATAAATCAAATATAGTACACTGGTATCATCTATAATACCAATACCAATCCAAGGATGACACCAATATTGACACCATCCATACCAACTCATAGTAGTCCCACAAAGCCTCTAACCAAATGTAAAACAATATCCGGTCAGGACCTGCGCCCAACCATAGCCAAAACCATAGTCTATAAAATGACCAAAGTATGTAAAGACATCCATGACATAAAATTGAGTCTTTCAGAACATGGAAGCTCACCAATTAAATCCAACACAAGCTGATTTGGAATTCGATCACTGAGAAGGAGGAGTAGGATGACTGATTCTAGCATTGTGTGGGGATACAACACCCGAAGAAGGGTTAGTAGGTGAACGCTAGCATGCACTCAGGATAAGGATAAAATAATTCCAACCTTTAAAACCAAGTAACAACCATATGCATACACATCCACAACATACACACACACACATATATATAATCCATGATGGCAAAAAAAATTGTGTTTAACATGTATTTAAAACCATTAACCTAGGTATGTGTAGTTTAACTATCCTAAAATCACCCATGGGATATATGGGTCCAGTGTTACCCCCTAAACCAGCCCCGATGTGTGTAGATGCAAGAACTAGAGATGCCATAGGAGTAGGGGATTCCCGTGTACCCTTTGCTATCTATGATAATATATATAAGTGTAACTTAGAGGATTCCCGTGTACCCCATATGTATCATATATGGTCGTCATGACTAATCCTCATGTCGGCAAATATGAGTTTCTAGTGTCCGTTCATTGGACTCACTCCTTCACGGTTAGCTATCACACCCTGTCATTATTGCCCAATTTAAACCATTAACACATAACAAAACCACCATTCCATTTATTATTAACCAAGGCTATAAGTAGTGGTATCGTCATGCCGACTATAGCTTGCAAGTAATGTCCTTAGCCAACCTTTTAAAAAAGGGACTCCTATGTACCCATTAATTACATTATTAAGTTTGCTTGGGAGATTTCCATGTACCCCGCAAGTATATTTATTACTTAATTTGCTTGAGGGATTCCTTCGTACCCTACAAAGCTTTCAATTAAACCAAACCATGACCACCAACACCTTACTATTTAACCATTTAAAACCATCCAAACCAATTAGGGTTCCATTATCAAGTTATACTATGTAAAGTTTTTCAATAAAATTTTAACAATATAACAAAAGCAGTCTCATATGCATTTTATTAAACATGTTGAGGGTGTATAGTTTCCAAAACCAAAACCAAGTACTAATTAACCATTCCCATTCAACCATATGTTCAAACCACCATTAAAATATGAAAACCCATAATTAAGATATGGGAAAACCATAATAACCATTTATAACCAAAACCCCCAATGAGAGAGGAGTAATATGCCTTATATTATAAAGATGATGGAGAGAAAACACTCTTTGCAAGCCCCAAATTGATCCTACTGATGAAAGCCTAGCCTTCTTTGACCAAAGAGCCTTGAGAGAATTCGAGAGAGTGTTCTAGATATTTAAGATTATAATAATATGGTAAATTATGTTATAAGTCATGGAAACTTAAGAGTTTAAGAGGGGAAATGTCCAGGCTACCCCCAACTTAAACTATATAAAATTCCCATAGGATGGTACGACCGTCCTCCTCCAAACAATACCCTAGGGTACGAGTGGTACACTTATATCGTACCCTTGGCCTCTCTTTGGACCCCTACACTATCCAACATATGAACACCATGGACAAACCATATCCAACTATAGAACAGTACACTTCATTCGTACCTTAGGCGGAATAGAATCCTCTAGGTTAAACATACGGCAACATACGATTGGAAACATACTACTAGTACCCTAAGATATGACTAGTATGATCCAACCATAACTTAGACAGAAACCAACCAACCCACACTAGTTACCATACGACCAAGACAAACCAAATAGTACCATATCATCGAGAAGTGCCCTAAGTCGTATGATGTCCAAAAGTAAAAAATCGAGAAATTTTTTTGAGGGTCAAAACCCAGGGTGTTTCGATTCTCCCCCACTTGGATCATTCATTTTCGAATAATGGACAAGGCAGTATAAGTATGATTATACCCCAAAACCTTCATTCAGACCTTAAACTAAGTTAGAAAATAAAGATGCAAGGAATCAATCTTTCTTTTAATTAAGTTTGAAAATAAAAGTATGATAAAGAGTACATACCTTCTATATGAATATCCGAATTGGAAAATAGATGTGGATACTTGGTCTTCATGTCCTCTTCCACTTCCCAAGAAGCCTCTTCCACCTTGTGGTTCCTCCATAGAACCTTGACCAAAGCTACATCTATGGTCCATAAATGATGAACCTACCGATCCAAGATCTCAACTGGTACCTCCTTATAAGATAAGCAATCTGAGATACCCAATCCTTCTAAAGGAACAACCGATGAAGGACCACCTACACATTCCCTTAACATAGATATATGGAACACCAGATGAATAGAGCTCAAACTAGAATGCAACTCCCATTGAAACGCAATATTACTAGCCTTTCTTAAAATTACATAAGGACCGACAGATCGGGGGCTATGCTTTTCCTTTTTCCCAAACTGCATTACTCACTTTATGGGAGACTCCTTCAAGAACCCCCTATCCCAAACTAAAATTCCAAGTCCCTTTGCCTTAATTTGCAATTTTGGTGACTTTGGGAAGCCTTAAACCTATGTTGAATCACTTTCACCTTCTCCATTACCCGGTAAACCAAATCTGTAACAAACATATCTGCCTCACTAGTCTCAAACCATCCAATAGGAGATCTACACCTCTTACTATACAATGCCTCAGAAGGGGCCACACCAATACTAGAATGATAGATATTATTGTAAGTAAACTCTACAAGAGGTAGATGATCAACCTAATTACTACCATAGTCAGTCACATATACATAAAGCATATCCTGCAGGGTTTGAATAGTCCTCTTTTCTTGCCCATCCATCTATGGGTGAAAAGAAGTACTCAGAATAACCTTAATTCCCAACCTTTTCTAAAACAACTACAAAAATTGAGATGAAAACTATGTTCCACAATTAGAGATTATAGAAACTAGTATCTCATACATCTTCACAATCTCATGAAGTTACAAACTCGCATAATCCTCAGCTAAAAAATTAGTCCTCACTGGCAAAAAGTGAGACGACTTTGTCATCCTATCCACAATGACCAGAACTGAATCAAACTGATTCTAAGATTGAGGAAGACCAATAGCAAAATCTATGTTGATCATTTTCCATTTTCATTCAGGTAACTCAATCCCTTAATACAACCCTCCGAGCCTCATGTTCTCAACTTTTACTTATGAAACTAATGACGCTCAACTTACTCCCATGATTAAGGGTGAGGTGGTCATTATCAAGTAACCCAATTTGAATAAGGGTTGAATCTCGAGGATTAAATTTATAGACTTCAAACCTTATGGATGCTCAAATTACTACAAATTTACCCAAAGTGATAATAAATAAAACGACATGTAAAATAAAATGGGGGGATTTGTTTGGAAACTTTTAGTGCAATCTTTAGCAAATGACCGAGAGATGATACTTTTGTTTTAAGCAATAATATTTGGGGTAAATCTTTATATTATGTCTACCTAAAGGTAAAAGTATATGGGTTAATGATAGTTTAGTGTGAAATTTAGTTGTTAGCTAAAGGATAGGCTAGGTCGAGGTTTATTGTGATTAATCATTCGATAAAACCACCATGATTTCACCCGTTGGCTCTTTCGAGCACCTAATAAGTGTGAAATTTGTATTCACCCAAAACCTTAATAAAGCATCCCTATTTCTAGGATGATGCTCTTACCATGGTTTATACTCCTACTATACTTATCTCTAAGATTACAAAAGGGATCAAACCATATACTTAATTGTCCACCATTACTTTGTTCCCTTACAACCCTCTTTCAAGGATGTTATGGGTTACCTCATGTTTACCTTCATCCCTATTTTGAGACTGATAAAGGGTTTCTAGAGTTTGGGGTTTTCACCCATCAACCAATTTGGAAATTTGGGGCTTTCACCCATCAAATTTAAACTCATAAAATCAAGCAATTGTGGAATCCATACTCAAAAACTAACAATCATCAAACACAACAATACCCACATACAAATTACAGTTTAGTTCAACATAATATCAAGACTAAATTACATAGCTACTCATGAAGAAAGTAAAGAGAGATATACCGTGAGGATCATCTAACACATTTATTCTTTACAAAATTACTAAGAAATTTAACCTCCAAGAATAATTACACACTTGCCCAATTAGGGTTTTTGTTCTTGAGAAATTTATGAAATAATGAGTGTATGTTTCAAATAGAAGGCTAAATTTGGTGTTTTAGGGGGCTGAAAGAAGTGGGAAAAGACCCAAATACCCCTAAGGATGTGGCTTTTTAATTAATAAAAACTAAACTATTGACATGCAGATCGACACACTGCGTCATTGGCATAAACGCGTTAGCCAACGCACTACATCGAGTTCACGTTGGTTCACTGGAATTTGCACTGAGCTGAGGGAAAAATTATCTGTCGACGTGATGGACGATGTGACAAATCGAGATCACATTATTGGACAGTGTAAGGGTGTCCAACTCACTGTCTTGTTGACGACTCAAGAGTACGAGTTGTATGTTGTGGTCATGAGTCAAGGGGGTTGACTCATAACCACCTGCAGTCTTTTTGCAGTTTTAAGTTGAGGGCAATTTTGACATTTTTTAGTTAAAACCCTTAAGACCCTACATACCTATAATAGTTTTTGGTAATTCATTCCACACATTACAAAATTAAATATCCTCTTTACTCTCTTAAAATCATCTCAAGCAAAATTGGCTAGGGGTTCTCCAAAGTGGTCAACTAAGGGATTAAGGATCAATTTCTCTAATTCAGGCATGCGACTTTTCCCTCATTTTTAGTTTACTAAAATCATATGCTTAAAGAATTTTTCATGAATCATATGGGGGTTCTGAAATGAAGGTTGAGAGGTTTTAATGCATATCATTAAATATTGTTTTCTATGTTATAAATTGTGACTACACATATTTTTAATTTTGTTTTTTCACATGTGGGTACATGGGAATGGTGATTTAATTGAGGGGTCGTGGTTGAACCTCAAATTTTATCATTTTGACTTTGGTAATAGCATGCCCTCAACTTGTTTGTAAAATTGTCAATGAGAATCATATTGTCATAAAGTTGAATATTGGCTTAAACTAAGGCTTGGTATAGACATGTTAATGATTGTCGGATGACTTTAAAAAAGAGTCCTTTGTGTCCATTAATTTAATTAAATTGAAAACCTTATGTGGTACATAGGAATCCCCCAAGTGATTTTAATAATTAGAGTCTGCGGGTTACATGGGAATTCCCTAAGTGTTGGCCAATGACATTGCTTGCGGTCGGTATGACAATACCACTTTATAATGACTTAATAATTGACTCTAAGAACTGGGGGTTTTCTTATGTGCCAAATATTTTAATTGGGCAATAATGGGGGTTGTGATAGCTAGCCGTGAAGGCTTGGGTTCGATGGATGGACACTAGAAACTCATGATTACTGTTCTGAGGTTTGGTCTTGGTGACCTATGTGCATGGTTCACACTGTTGATATGATTGTATCTTGATTGAAGTGGCATTAGGTCATTCCTTGATTTTCCATGATACTCTTAGTTCGTGCAGCTAACACGCACCGGGGCCCTTTCAGTATTGGGAGATGAACCCATATAGCCCGTGGGTGGATTGTTATGATGGTTAAGCTACACAACTCAGGTTAGGATTTTAAATGCATGTTGTATGTATGTATGTATGTACGTATATATATGATTGCATATGGTTATTTAAATTGGTTTTGAATAATGATATTATTTTACCTTTATCCCTGAGTCACATGCTAGTGTTCACTATGCTAACCATCTTCGGGGGTTGTATCCTCACTCGATGTAGGAACCGACCATACTATCATTCCTCCTGCTCAGTGACTTGGATTTGGGGATCGCTTTGAGTCAGATTGAAGTGGTGAACTTCCATACTCCAAAAGACTCCTTTTCATGCTATGGACTTCTTTTCATTATTATTATTTCTTTGGTTTTGGTTTTGGATATGGTCGGGGCATGTCCTTACCAGATGTTCTTTTATCTTGGTTAGAGGCATAGTCGGACTACTATGGGTATTGGCGGTGTCAGTATTAGTGTTAGCAATGGTATTGGTTGGATATTTGGTTATGGTTGTTTGTTTATAGTTATAGAATTGCCTTATTGTCTTTAGATTATTATTGTTTTATCTCGTTATATGTTTGAAATTTATCTGACATAGGGAGTAGGGTGGTTAACGGTGGGGTACTGGGGGTGGTCCCCAAATCTGGTCTGAGTTGGGATACCTGACATAACTAGGCTCTAGTTTGGGTCGTGTCAGCTTCATTCAGGATTGATTTTAGAGATTCTAAGATAGGGCGAGCTTTCAGAGTCAAAGTTGATACTCTCTCCTTCTTGTCTTTTTGGATATTCTTTATTTTTGTTAGATTACCTGTATATTTGATACTATTTAGTACTCTATTCTTTAGGATCTAGTTACTATTATAGCAACCTTACTAGGTCGTGGGATACTCTTTTGCATATTTTCTCCTATTACTTGCCATTATGTATGATCTTATTTATATATTCCACTACATAGTACTTCTATACATGTCTAAATTCTGCATTCTTTTTCCTTCTATTGTTTAGCCTATTACATGTTATTTCGGGTTATGGTTTGTCTTACCTATTGGTGGAGTAGAGAGGTTTTATCATGACTTGAGAAATAGGTAACAAAATGTAGGTTCACTGGTATTATTTGTATAAGATTAAGTTTTAATCAGTCGCCGATAAGTACAATGATATCTGTATAGACTAACTTTCTTTGTTTAATTTTTGTGATGAGCCATGTATTTCACTCTTTTGCAAATGGCATACATTAGATACGATTATTGGGGATGAAGACCTCGAGCCTGCAACTAAGGCACCTGTTAGAGGCTATAGTCGAGCCATAAGTCGAGGCTAGACTAGAGCTACAACACCAGCTAGGGGCCAGTATATAGACCCTTCACTAGATCTTGTTGTTGCTCCCAAGCTAGAGGTAGCTCATGCGGTTCATCCACCTTATCTGTTGGTGGGCTAAGAGGTAAATTAGGCCCCACCAGGGTTTATTTCTTCTTTTGTGCTCATAGATGACTTAATTCACCTTTTAGGGTTAGTATGTGGTTAATCGTCTTATGGTACTTAGTCAGCAGACCAGAGTGGTATTGATTTAGGGGTGCAGCCTGCGGTTGTGGATCCTAAAGTTGAGGTTCCTCCAACAATGATAGTTCTCCAGCCGATAGTTTCTCAACTAGTTGTAACCATTGAGAAGCAGATGTTGTGTTTGTCAATTTCTGATTTGACTCCACCTATGTTTGTAGGGGCCCTATGTGAGGATGCATTTGAGTTTTTAACTATTTGTAAGTAAAGGCTCTATAATTTGGACCTGGTAGATTTGTAAGGTGTGGACTACACCACCTTGTAGTTTGATCAGGTAGCCAGATAGGGATGGAGAGGTTATGTGGATTCTAGACCAATTGGATCTACACCTACAACATAGACTCAGTTCTCTGAGGCTTTATTTGGGAACTATTTCCTCAGAACCTATAGGAGCGCCTAAAGGATCAGTTTACCAGCTTAGACCAGAGTTCTATAACAGTTATTCAATACATGGCGAGGTTTTACGAGTTATCCAGATATGATTCTATGATCTTATCTACCAAGTATGAGAGGATTTGTTATTTTGTTAGAGGAAGGAGACTTTCTCTTCACATGGCTACTCAGAGTCTAGTTGTTGGTGGTAGGTTAGTTATGGATATTTTTTAATATGCTCAAATAATGGAGAAGATACATCATGAGTCCCAAAGGGGAAACGATAGAAGGTTGCGTAAGTAGGGTAGTTTCAGTGAAATCCAGAGTGGTTCACAATTTAGAGGCATGGGTTTTTAGGGGAGGTACCCCAGCGTCAGTATTATCAACATCAAGGTAAGTCTTTGTCTTATCCAGTCAGCACTTCAGATTACTGATGGGGGTCATCCTGATTATTGTGACTATAGTGATTGGAGTAATGGCTAGTCTAAGGGGTGCACGGTACCGACTTTGGGCTGAGGTAGACATTTTGTATCAGTCAAACCTTTTGGATAGAGTAGAGTGCCTGGGATATGCTATAGTTATGGGGTCATTGGTCATTTCTCTAAAAAGTATCCCCGACGTGGGATGATTTAGCCTGTAGTAAAGACTGTTCAGCTAATTAGATTAGTGCCATCTCTAGTTAAAGGTGGTACATCGGGTCTCATAGGTGGTCCCTAGGTAGGTAGGACATGTGGTCATTCAAATGACTTGTTCAAAAATAGATTGGGCTAGTTGTATGTTTTACTTGGTGGCTGGAGGTAGAGTCTTTGAATGCTGTCATTATCGGTATAATTTTAGTATGCCGTCATCTAGTTATTGGTTTATTTAATCTAGGATCCACTTACTTATATGCTTTTTCTTATTATGGACTGCGATTAGAGATGTATTGGGAGCCTTTATCTATGCCATTATGTGTAGCTACTCTTATGGATAATTTTTTAGTAGTAGCTCGGGTTTATAGATCATGTGGTATTCTTGTTTGAGAGTTTGGTACTCAGGATGATCTTATTGTGTAAGACATGGTGGACTTTGATATGATTCTGGACATGGATTATTTATCCCCCTATCATGCGGTCTTGGATTGTTATTTCAAGACTATTACCTTAGTCATGCCTAGCATATCCCAGTTGTATGGTAGGGTTTTTATTCCGTACATCAGGAATTATTTCTTATGTTTTGTTTAGGAGACTATTGTTGAGGGTTAAGGGTATTATCTTGCTTATGTTTGTGATATTAGTGTGGAGAGTCCTTTCCTTGATTTTGTCCCTATTATTTATGAGTTATTTTTATGTTTTTTGTACCGACCTACCCGACATTCCTCCTGAGCATGATATTTAGTTTGTTATCGATCTCAAGTCGGGCACCCAACCTATTCTCATGGCACCTCACCATATGGCTTACGCCAAGCTTAAAGATCTAAATTCCTACTTCAGGATATTCTAGGAAAGGGTTTTATTAGGCCGAGCGTATCGCCTTAGGGTGATCCTTTTTATTCACGAAGAAAAATGATGGTTCTATGTATATGTGTATTGACTACAAACATCTAAATTAGGTGACAGTGAAGAATAGGTATCCTATACCTTATATTGATGATTTATTTAACTTGCTTCAGGGTGCGACAATGCTCACTAAGATTGACTTGAGATCTGATTACCATATGACACTATGACACTTCTCCTACTTATCAAAGTACTATGATACTATGACAACTTCAGGGGGGTAGGGGGTATGACAACTTCAGGTGGGTATGATCTTAGATCAATATGACACTTCTCTTACTTATCAAAGTACTAATTCTAGTCTAACATTCATGATCTATATGTGGCACTTTATTACGATGATTCTATTCTGAGTTCCAGTTCAAGTTCAATATTTATGGTTCGAAGAGAGTTTGAATTATATCACATATGAGAATAATTTATGACTACTATGGTAGGCATTTCCTCCTTGTTTGCATCCTTCGGGCTTATGGGGTCTCGGTCGGGTTATATTCTCTCTTGCTTATACTTTCTGGGATTATGAGTGTCCAGTTAGGTGATAGTTAGATTGCATTTAATTTAAATTACTTATTCTATATATTTACCACTTTATGTTAACTTGGCGTATTATTTCGTATTTAGTCTTATCCTTGACATTAGTTTACATTCTAGCACTTTATTATACTCTTAATATAATTTAGCTCAGTTGGTCGATGATGCCTACTGAGTATTCGTTGCTTTTGGTACTCATACATTAGCTTTGCATCTTTTTTCTATGCAGATCCGTGTAAGAGTTACTGCTGTTAATGCTTCATTCTGGATTACTTTTAGAGTTGCGGAGATAGGATAAGCTTTCAGAGCTGAAGTCTATCCTCTCTTCTTTTGCTATTTTTTGACAATCTTTACTTTTTTTTAGACTACTTGTGTATTTGATACTTTTAAGTTCTTAATTCTTTTGAATTTATTGGCCTTTATACCAAATCTCATCACTCCTTTCATGGTAGACACCTTCAACAACACCCAATCGCGAACATCAAACTCCAACTCTCTTCGCCTCACATCTACATAGGACTTTTGGCGACTCTGAGCGGTCTTAAGCCTATCCATGATCACTTTCACCTTCTCCATAGCCTGATGAACCAAATCAGGACCAAACAACCTAGTCTCCCCAACTTTGAACCATCCAATAGGAGACCTACACTTCTTACCATATATAGCTTCACAAGGAGCCATCCCAATAATAGAGTGATAAGTGTTACTATATGCAAACTCAATGAGAGGCAAATGATCCATCCAACTACTTCCAAAATCAATCACACAGGACCTCAACATATATTCCAAAGTATGAACGGACCTCTCCAGCGGTCCACCCATTTGAGGGTGGAATACGGTGCTAAGGTTTAACCATGGGCCCAAGCCTTTCTAAATGAATGCCAAAAGCAAGAAAAGAATTGCATACCTCGATCAGAAATAATGGAAACTGGAGCACCATGCAACTTAACGATCTCCTAAATAAAAAACTTAGTATAATCCTCTGTAGAATAAGTAGTCCTCACATGGAAAAAGTGAGCAGACTTAGTCATCTGATCCATGATGACCCAAATCGAATCATGCTGATTTCGAGTCCGCGGAAGATCAGTAATAAAATCCATATTGATCACCTCCCATTTCCATATGGACAACTCAATCTCTTGAGATATGCCGCCAGGCCTCAAATGCTCAACCTTCACTTGCTGACACACCATACACTTAGCTATGAAGTTTTCCTCATCCCTTTTCATATTGTTCCACCAATAGATCTCCTTCAAATCATGATACATCTTTGTCGAACTAGGATGAACTGTGTACCTCAATTAATGATCCTTAGTCAAAATTCTTCCTCATTGCCCATGAACATCTAGAACAGACAACCTAACTTTGTACCTCAAGATAAAATCACCACCAATCTAAAAAACCATCACTTTTTGCTGGCCCTCATCTGCCTTAATCTACATCACGATAGACTCCAAAACCTACTTCTCCTTCCCCTCAGTGCCAAGAGAATACTTAAGCACTTCTTGAACAATCACCCCTCCATACTTGGAGTCCAAAAGTTGAATTCCAAGATTAATCAACTGGTGAATATCCTTCACTAAACCTAACTTCTCTTCTTCCACATGAGATAGTCTTCCTATAGATAACCTGCTAAAAACATCAGCAACTATATTAGCTTTACCTGGATGGTAATTAAGACTCATATAATAGTCCTTGAGCAACTAAAGCCCTCTATTTTGCTTGAGATTCAACTCCTTTTGGGTGAACACATACAACAAACTTTTATGATATGAATAGATATCAACATGCACTCCATACAAGTAGTGACACCAAATCTTCAACGCAAACACCACATCCACCAACTCTAGATCATGAATCAAATAATTCCTTTCACAACCCTTTAGTTATCTAAAAGCATATGCAACCACCCCTACCATGCTGCATCAAGACATAACCTATCCCCATTCGAGATGCATCTCAGTAAACCATAAAACTATCAGTACCCTCGGGTAGGGTCAAAACTAGCGTAAGTTAAATTATCTTTCAAATTCTCAAAACTACCCTTACAAGCATTAGACTACAGAAACTTTATCTTCTCCTGACTCAACCTAGTCAACGGAGCAGCAATAGAAGAGAAACTTTCCAAAAACCTCCTATAATACCCAGCCAAGCCCAAGAATATTCTAAGGTTGATTGGAGTCATGGTTCTAGGACACTTCTTAACAGCCTCAACATTTTGTGGATCTACCATGATCCCTTTATTGGAAACAACATGACCTAGAATGGTCACAACATTCAAACAAAACTCATACTTCAAAAACTTGGCATACAATCACTGATCCTTAAGAGTTTGCAGCACTAATCAGAGGTAATTGGTAATTAGCATGATCCTCCTCATATTAAAATATACCAAGATATCATCAATAAACACTATCATAAAAAAATCCAAGAACTTCTTAAATACCCAATTCATAAGATCCATAAATGCCACCGAAGTATTAGTCAATCCAAAAGACATAACCATAAATTCATAATGACCATATTAGGTTTAAAAAGTATTATTACGAATATCTGCCTCTCTAATTTTCAAATGATGATAACCCGACCAAAGATCAATCTTAGAAAAACATTTGGAACTCTGAAGTTAGTCAAAAATTTCATCAATCCTCAGGGGAGGGCACTTATTCTTCACTATCACCTTATTCAACTGACAATAGTATATGCACATCCATAGAGACCCATCTTTCTTATGCATAAAAAGAATAGGAGCACCCCATAGAGAAAACTAGGATGAATGAAACTCTTATCAAGAAGATCCTTCAATTACTCTTTCAGCTTCTTTAACTTAACCAGAGCCATTCTATATAGGGGGATAGAGATCGGATGGGTATCCTATAGAAGATCAATCCCAAAGTTTATCTCCCTATTAGAAGAAACACCAGGAAGACCCTCAAGAAATACTTCAGGAAACTCATCAATCACCGAGATGGATTGAAAGGTAGGACCCTCAGAGTTGGAATCTCTAACTTGAACTAGATAATAAAGAAATCTCTTAAAAATTAATTTTTGAGCTTAAATATACAAAATAAATCTCTCTTTTGGCAATAATTAACTCCTCTCCCATTCAATTACTGGTTTACTAGGGAATTAGAAGCTCACCCTATGGGTTCGACAATCTAGAGAAGCAAAGCATGAATGGAGACAATCCATCCCTAGGATAACATCAAAATACACCATATCCAATTATATCAGATCCACTAAGGTCTCCCTATGAAAGATACCGCATAAATCCTACAAACTTTTCTAGCCACAACAAAATCACTCACTAGGGTAGACACAGAAAAGGGATCAAAAATGCACTCAGGACCAAAGCCAAAATAAACAGCCATATAAGGGGTCACATAAGAAAGAGTAGACTCCAGATCAATAAAATAGTATACATCACGAGAGAAGAGATTTAACATACCAGTGACAACATCAGGAGATGCCTCAGATTCCTGATGGGTAGCAAAAACATAAAGACGGTCTGACCAGTACCGAAACTAGAGGTGGCACTCTTTATTGTTGGATCTAAAAAAGTGGTAACTAAGACCTTATTAGCCCGCGTGGGTACTCTACTCGTAAGACAGTTCTTCTGTATATGCCCATGTTGACTGCAACTGAAATATTGATTCCTCCTTTCATCATAATAACCATGGTAAAGTTGACCACAAAATCAACAAGGAGGATAAGGTAGAGCTGATTGAGCTTCACTATCCTAAAACTGGGCACCTTGTGCCTTAAACCAAGTATTAGTTTGAAAGTAATGATCACCAGATGAATTAGGATAAAGGGCACTAGCCGTTAAATAGGAATTTGAACTCTCCCAATTTTTTTTCTTGGACCACTGTCTACCATCTCTATAACTATTTTGTGAACCTCCACCCTACTCTAAATACCTTAAATTCTTACTTCGTATCTCTCTTATTTATGCTTACTTTTTTCTTATCCTCAACCTGATATATGTACACCACTAATCTGAGGCTATCCATGTAATTATTCAACATCACCACCTTTCACTATAGAACCAAGTCTTGAGAAAAACCCAAAGAAAACTTCCTCATCTGAGCTCAACACCCTAAGTTTTGACCCTTAGAAAAATTTCTTGGTTTTTGGCTTTTGGACATCATGTGACTTGGGGTACTTCTCATATGATATAGTACGGTTTGGTTGGCCTTGGTCATATGGTAACTAGTGTGGGTTGTTTGGTTTTTGTCCAAGGTACGGTTATATAATACTAGTCATATCTAAAGGTACTACTAGTATGTTACCAATCGTAAGTTGCTCTATGTTGAACCTAGTGGATTCTATTCTACTTAAGGTAGGATTTACGGTATCGGTCATATAGTTGGGTAAGATTGCTCCATTTTATCAGCTTCAGCTTTAATCCACATCTTTTGATCTCCTCAACTCTATGCCTGCAATGAGTGGATATTAGTGCATCTAACCACAAATTTGTCTCACTTATTCATTCAAAACAAGGTAATGTGCAAGAATAATGAGAGGTAAAATCACCACTCATCAACACCCCTAACTTAAGACCTTGCTTGTCCTCAAGCAATACTATTTTTTACTATGGGACAATTTCATATGTTTTTCCTCATTCTATCACTTAATGATCATGAAGACTCAAATTTAATTGCCATCATTAAAATCTTTTCACACATACACAAATAGGCTTTTAATGACCTCCCCCTTCATCATAAAATAAAATAGCGAAGGATGCAATAGACTTTGGGGAAGCAACCACGTAACATCTACTAACACTCTAGAAATAACTCACGTGTTGACTACAATCATATTATACTTCCATTTATCTCATTATGCAGAAGATGACAAAATCACCCACCTCAACTAGTTTACATGCCTCCTCACAAGAAATGAAAAATTCACACACCTAGTTACCAATCATGCAACAAGGAATTTTAAGTGCAAACACTCACCCTCTCAAGAAATTCTCCATATTAACAAGTACCATGCCATAGGCTTGCCCCTATTTTCAATCACTACTATAATAACTATACTTGGTTGGGAATCACAAAGGTCTTTTTGATCTTGCAATGTAGGTTTACGGTGGGGTAGGATATCAACTTAGGAAAACAAGGATACACCCTCCTTGAATTTCTACATCATACTCTTTTTATGATTCACTATTTGGGGCACTTCTTTTTACTTTACTATGTTGCCTACTTTTACTTTTGTTTCTTGGTTTCCCCACTCTCCTTTTTTTCTCTTCTTCTATAATTTTTTTTGCACAAAGATAAAGCCTTTCTATCCTTATGGGATATTTTATTTATTTAAATCAAAAAGCTTCACTTTCTTAAGATTGTGAGAACCTTCTTACGACTTTGTGGCTCAAATATACTTCTTTCTATTTCCACCACCCCAACTTAGGCTTTTAGCCTTATTTTGTATTCTTAAGTTCAAGGAGGATGGGGTTCAAGAGAGGATGAATAGAAGGATCACGGATTGTAATATGTTTTCCATATAAAAGTCCAAAGGATCAAATAGGGTGACTAGGGGTAACTCTTATGTATTGGTAGGATTTTTAGGCTAAAGAGGGCTTCCAAAATCACAAGAGGGCCTATCATCATTTTACCAACCAAGAACAATCAAAATTTAGCTTTTAAAGACTAAAGGGACAAGTTCTAGATAGTACAAGTACACAGGAGATGAAGACAACTAACCTTACATACATGGCATGTGAATGTCGTAAAAGGGGTTCAATTGTTCTACCCGCTCGAGACAAAGATGGAGTATTCATTATTTTTCTGAAGTCAACTTTTGGAGTCATAGAAAGAGAGAAAATTTTTGTCACAAAGTAGATCACGTCCATGCCTTCGAATTTTGCAAAATTTTTGGACGAAGGGGCTTGTTTGCTTTTGTATCCGCACTACATATAATTTGCTAATTATGGCAACCATCTAAGCTATCGTCTAACAATGTAAATCATAGTAAGGGCGACCCATCATATGGTTACTAAGACTTCACCAATGGATATTAATGCAACCCCAAATTATCAATACTACACATACTCATACTTCCCTTGCATTTTATGGCCTTAATGCCAAGGGTACTCAGAATTCCCCTGCACCTATGAAAAGAAACCCAATCATGAAGGTGAAGTTCGTCTAGTAAAATTTCAAACTAAAATAGAAAACTAAGAACAAAATAACTAGTCCATGTGAATGTGGGCACCATCAGAGTGCTTGAATATTACAACCCAAATAAAACTCAAAATAAGAACTAACTAAAACAACAGAGAAGTATGCAGAAATGTCAATAATACAAGCCTAAATAAAATGAATAAGGAAAAACCCCCAACTAAAGAGTTAGCAATGTCTCCTCTGCATAAATAATCATGGATAAAAGAGATAAGGGTGATCCCTGAAACCGTATCAAGGGCTGCTATCATTGTCGGACTCTGCATCATCACCATCTTCCTCAAGATCAGACCACTTTACTGAGGACTCATCATCACTGTCCACCCAAGAAGAATAAAGTCTATCTTGGGGCCTTAGGACCTTCAATAGTCCATTCACGTCTTCTATATCCTGCTAAAAAATTTGTCCCTCTTCTTGTCCCTTGTAACCATTTTGTCATGTGCGATCCAGAGGTCTCGATCTGACTCCACCAAAGAGGAGTAGGCCTTTTCAAGCTTATCAATGGTAGACTTTTTCTTCTTTTGGTCCTTCCTATACTTCTCATAATCGGTACACAACACATAGGAATGATGACTGGTGGAAGGCTCTCCTGTTCCTTAGGGTACACTAGACCCTCTTCCATATCCTGCTAAAGAATTTTTCCCTCTTCTTCTCCCCTATAACTATTTTGTCATGCATTATCCAGAGGTCTCGATGTGACTCTAACAAAGAGGAGTAGGACTTTTCAAGCTTATCAATGGTAGCTTCTTGCTTCTTTTGGTACTCTCTATACTTTTCATAATCAGGACATAACACATAGGAATGATGATTGGTGGAAGGCTCTCCTGGTCCTTCGGGAACACTAGACACAAGTTATTTTATTTTTATGATATTTACTCCAATCTCCTGAAGAGTTCCCATGGTGATTGGCCTATGAGACTCGGGCTCACTGTATGCTAATTTTTCTAAGTCGATCTTTCTTTTCTTAGTTTTACCAGGTGTACCCTCACCTCAAATTCTGAAGGGGTAAATAGAGGTACTAGGATACACCCATGTATCACTAGCATACTCGTTTACCCTTTTTTTCTACAAAGATCAGTAATTAAAGAGGAGAAGAAGAGATGCGTACCACCTTGGTTCTTGAAATAATCTATTTCATTAACCATGAGTTGACCAACATCTAATGAGATATCGTCTAGAATGCAAGAAACCATCCAAGCACGTAATTCTAGGACTATTGTCATATGGGTGCAAGGTAAAACTCGACTACAAATGATGTGCAACCATATCCGATCCTCGAAACTAAAATCATTCTTGGAGATGTTGCTTTTAGTCTTGGTCCAAAAGACTTTCTTTCTGAGGCTAGTCATTGCGCCAACCACCTTCCCGGTTTACACCCCTTTACTTTTAATTCACCTATGTCTACATGTTTGAGCCCACAAACATCATTGATTTGCGTAGCCCCAAATTTAACTGGTTTGCCCCAAATCTTAATAGTTAAATTAAATGGAATCAATAAAGATACTTCACTATTATTAGCATAAAATTTGCGAACCCATTGATCATTTACAATGCATGGATCCAAGTGGAAGCACCGCCACCCTATGGTTTCAAGCTTGTCAAAAAATGCCGGTAGTTATCTGGCACATTCTCCAAGAAAATTGCCCTCTATAGGAGTAGCTTTGTCCTCAGAAGATCACTGTAGTAATGAGTGTAGAACTCAGGTGCCATGAATCGAATGTGATCATACTTATCCATGAGGTCATCCTGAAAGCACTAAGCACAGATTATATCTTTTGATGACATGTTAATTAAGCAAGATGTTCTCGATTCATCACTAGAGTTCATTGGACTAGGTACTTGGTGTGCTTTGACCGAAAATTAGAAGTGCAAGATTTTTGGCATAGCAGGAAACTATCCTTAATTACTGCAATCGCGAGTCAGGACCATATTTTTGTTACCGCGATCGCCGTCTATGACCGTGGTCATGATACCTGAAGCTGGTTCCCTATCAGCACTGCATGTTCAGATTTCTTCCAAATTTAGGCTACTAGCATGTTCTACACTATGAATGCATATGAAAATCATTGGAACAATGCAAACAAGTGTGTAAATGTTCTCTTTAGAAAGAAAATATTACTATTGAATGTCCACTTGAGTATTTTATCAAACACTTGGGTGCATATCTCATTTGTCTACCTATTTCACACATCATTGGGCACTCAATATTTCCCCACTTGTGTTCCCACCTTAATCAAACAGCCAACATCACACCAATACCAAGTATGACAACATGGAAAGCATAACAATCAAAATTTAGGCCCTTTCTTAATCTCTATGGCCTATTTTTTAAAGTAAAAGCATAGATTCATTTCACCTACTGGAGTTGTAATGCAAAGGGATGCAAGGATGCTGGTTGTGAGCTCACAAACTTGGCCATAAATTATCCCAAATTAGAGAGTATAATCTTGAAAGAGAGTGTGAGGGAAATGAGGGAAACTAGGGGCTAAATGACTGAGGTGGCCATGGCCATGGTCAAGGGACCGCGATTGCAGACATCTGCATGACCTCTATCGTGCTTGAGGACCGCAATCGCGGTAACTGAAAGCAATTCTGCTCTTCTATTTTCCCCTATTCAGCCTCTTACATCAAATTTGACACATTTCTCCCCTGTTCAGTTCTTAATGCAGATTTACACACTTTTCCTTTTTTAATCCAATGCACTATAGTGACAGAAAGACATGGGTTATTCATATGCAAAAGATAACATTTACCCTACAGAAATATAGAAAAAACATACGAGCCACTCTCATGGATTTTGTGGGTTGCCTCCCACCTAGCTCCTTAGTTATCATCATGGCACAACATCTTCCTCCATTCATTCTCAAGTTGGGTCCTCGAACCTCCTCCTTATCTATCTTCTTCTTTACAATATCCACCACGAATACTACTTGCAACTCTGCAGTTTGCTTTTTTGACTTGTAAATTTTGAAAGAGACCTCATTCTCTTGCACTCTAAATTTTATCTCCTCCAGCTCGTGATCGACAATGGCTCTCCCGGTGGATAATAAAGGACGACCAAGAATGATAGGTACCTCTTGGTCAATTTCAAAATCCAATACCACAAAATCTGTTGGGAGAATGAACTTGTCCACTTTGAAAAGGACGTCAAACAATATACCTACCAACATTTTTATAGACCGGTCCGCCATCAAGAGTCGCGTAGAGGTTGGCGTCGGGGTATCCATACCAAGTTTCTTGTCTATTACAAAAGGGTTTAAGTTTATGATCGCACTAAGGAAACTAAAAGCTTTTGCAAAATCATGCATCCCAATTATGCAAGGAATAGTAAATGCTTCGGGGTCATCATTCTTTTTTGCAACCTTAGTATCCATGATAGCGCTACAACCATGAGTGACCTCAACAGTATCACCTTCAACAAGTTTCTTCTTAGACATCAACTTTTTTATCAACTTAGAGTATCCCAGGATCTCTTAGATAGCTTCAAGCAATGGGGTATTTATCGATAGGTTGCTAAGTTTGGGCATGAACTTCCTCAATTTATCATTTTTCTCTTTTTTATGTAAACGTTGACGAAAAGGGGGAGGAACTTGGATGGTTGGTCTTTCTTCAGATTGTGTCCTTTCAAGTTTAATCACCTCATCATCACTTTTATTGACCTCTTTCTCATCATTTGCCTCTCTTCTTTGAGGCGTCACCTCCTTTGCTTTGGTTTTGGGCATATTCTCACTCACGTCTCCTCTAAAAGGTTTCTTAAGTTCTCTTCCACTCCTTTTGACCATTTCTAGGACTTGGGCGTCGTTCTTTGGGTTAGCAATTGTGTCACTCAGAAATCCACTTCTAGGTCTAGCATTTAATTGGGTTGATATTTGCCCTACTTGGGTCTCTAATTGCTTGATAGAAATGGAGTGAGACACCACCATTTGAGAAAGGTGAGATAAATCACCCTTCAACTCATAGACCATATTGTGTGTCTTCTACTCTATTCAAGATCCTTGCTAACATATCCTCGGTCTAGAACTTTTTGGGGTCAATGGCACTAGATTCCTTGACTTTAGCTCGATCATAAGGAGTGTCATATGGTACTTGTCACATTCACGATGAATCTAATCTCGATCCTTCTCACGATCCATCCAACCTTGGTTCCCACCTTGCCTTTGATAGGTGGGGCGGGAAACCCGTAAGTAGTTGGCTAAGTACCGGATTTCTTCATACAACTTCTTTGCCTCTTCATCCTTTTCATAAGATTTCAATGCTACAACGTTTACCGCTTTTGCGAGTGCAGCCATAACATGCTTGTCAAGAGCTCAAGTTGGGTCACCATTTTTTCTATGTTCTCCTCCTTTTCTTCTTCTCATTTTCTTTGTTCATTAGTCTCCACGGATGTGGTAGAAGAGGTTTTGGAAGCTTCATGTCTCTATTATACCAACCTCGATTTTATTTTGATACTTCTCCCATCAATCGGAAGGCCGCAAGATAATGCAATCTCTCTATAGAACCACCCGTCGCATTATCCACCACTATTTTGTTTAATGGATCAAGGGCCCTATAGAAAATTCGAAGAGCATATTTTCCAGTACCTCATGATTTGGGCATTGGGCTAACTTTCCATTAAACCTCTCCCAAACTTCAAATAAAGGTTCTCTATTCATTTGCCAAAAGTTCACAATCTCATCCCACTTTTGAACCATTTTTTATGGTAGGAAACATCTATCAAGAAACACCATAAATTGTTCCCATGATGTAATTGAGCCGGGCAGAAGTGAGCAAAGCCATAAGACCGCCTCACCCGTTAGTGAAAATGGGAAAAGTCAAAGACGGATGGATTCTTGTGTAATATGTCTATGTTAAATGGCGTACAAGCTTCCACAAAGTTCTTCAAATGGACATTAGGGTCCTCATATGCTTGACTCCCATACAACCCTTTCATTAGAAACACGTGAAGCATAACTCTAGTCACATGAAACACTCCATTCCCATTGGTTGGTGGGATGCGAATTGCACTTGTTTGTCCCGTTTTGATTCAATTAGCCTTCATTATCGAGAGGGGCATCGAAGGGGCCCATATTGCTTGCATACGATCGGTATGGTTGTGTTGTACCCATCAGCGGGGATTTTATATAGTTAATTTGGGGGGAAATTTGGATATTTCCCGTCTTAAACCATTATGGCCCCATAACTTATATCATACTTGGGAGGCTAATCTAAAATGCTTGGAAACTCTCTTTAATTCTCTCTAAGGCTCTTGGGTAAAGGGAGACTTAGGTTTCATCTAGAGGAATAATTTAGGGTTTTATTGGGTGATTTCTCTCTATCATCTTCATCATCTATGGAAAGATACTTTTCCCTCATTGTTAGTTCCAACTAAAGGCATGATTTATACAATGTTATCATGGCATGATTATTGTATGGTTTTTGGGTTTCCAAATATGTGTTGGGGTCTTTTGGTATTAAATGCTTGGTTATGGTTTTCCCCTATTTTTAGTTATGTTTTTACATGCTTTAATGGTGGCTTGGATAATTGGTTGGATGGAAATGGTTAATTGGTAATTGGAATTGGTTTTGAAAATACTATGCCCCCAACATGTTTGATAAAATGCCATGATAATGCTTTTACTATACTATTGGATTGTTAATGGAACTATTGCATGGTATAGTTTGGTAATGGAATCCTAAATGGTTTAAATTGGTTGGAATGGATAAATGTCAAGGGTTGGTGGTTATGGTTATGGTTAACTAAACTTCCTTGTGGGGTACATGGGATTCCCCCAAGCAAACATAATAATGGAACACTTATGGGGTACATGGGGTTCCCCCAAGTTAACTTAATAATGTAATCTATGGGTACATGGGAATCCCTCTACATAAAAAAGTTGGAAAATGACATTTCTTCCAACTATAGTTGATATGATGATACCACTACTCATAGCCTTGGTTGATAATAATGGTATAATATTTGGGTTGGATGGTAATGGTTTTAATTGGGCAATAATGGAAGGGTGTGATAGCTAACCTTGAAGGTGCGATTCCAATGGATGAACACCAGAAGCTCATATTTTCTGACATAAGGGGTTGGTCATAGTAATCATATATGATTCTAGGAGGTACATGTAAATCCTCTAAGTACACTGTACGTGTGTATAATGAAAAGTGAAGGGAACTCGGGAATCCTCTACTCTTATGGTATCTCTGGTTCGTGCGGCTACATGCTTCGAGGCCTATTTAGGGGTTATACTGGACCCATAAAGCCCGTGGGTGGTTCTAGGATAGTTAAGCTACATATACCCAGTTTAATGGTTTTAAAGGAATGTTAAACCCAATTTCTTTTCCCAATATGGTTATATATATATATATATTTATGGTTTGTATGTATATGGTTCGTTTACTTGAATTTAATAGATCACATTAGTTTATCCTTATCCTGAGTACTTGCTAGCATTCACCGCTAACCCATCCTCGGGCGGTTGTATCCCCACTCTATGCAGGAATCAGCCATCCGACTCCTCCTGCTCAAAGATTGAATTTGGGATCGGCTAATGGATTAAAGTGGTGAGCTTCCATATTTCGGAAGGCTCCATTTCATGTTCATGGCTATTTTTACATACTTTGGATATTTTATGGATATTGGTTTTATCTATGGTTGGGGGCATGTCCTAAACAGATATTGGTTTTCTTTTGGATAAAGGCTTTTGTAGATCTACTATGGGTTGGCATGGGCGGGATCAGTATTGATGTCAGCCTTAGAATTAGAATTGGTATTAGGGATAATACCGCTGGACTAAATTTCTCACTATTCCATCCTTTTATATTATGTTATATATAAGAACTTGGTTATTATTTTGGTTTTGGCTTATGGTTTTGGTTTGGTTATGGTTATCAGTTGGGTTTGGGGTGATTAGGCTTATTTGGGTCTATCTCGATTATAGACCTATCCTAGAGTCTAAATTTGTGAAATTACATGCTATCTTGTTATATGTTTAGAATTCACTTGACTCAGGGTATATGCTAGATGGTTGGGTTGGTATCATGGGTGGTCTTCGGTCTTGATTGGACTTGAGATGCCCATTATGACAAGGCCCTGGTTGGGTTGTATCAAGTTAGTATCAAAGTTTTAGGTTCATGGTCAATTGAGAATCCACAAAGCTGTGTCGAGTAGAATTTCTTCTAAGTATGTGTAGTGAGCCACACTCATAAGGGAAAGGCTACAAGGCATTTAGGAATGTTTCACTTTCGTGGTATTCTATTTTCAAGCTTAGAGTCTAAGTCTTGGAATCTTATCTAATCCTGGTTTATTTTCTTTTCAAATGATGCCTCGATGATCTAAGATGCAAGGTAACACTTTTGTCCCAACTGGGGACAACATTGATAGGACTCGCACTACTCAGGGATCCATACTCGGTCTAGGGTCCAGTACCTAATATTTCTGGAGTTCTATAGATTACTACTAGTCCTTCTCAGGGTGAGGTGAGTAATGAAGAATTTTGCCAATCGATTCATGTTATTGCTCTGTTGGTTGCTGCTCAAGCTGAGCGAGATGCATTTGGCATCCCATCTGCTGAGGCACAAGGGTTGGATAATTTATGAAAATGAATCCTCCTACTTTTAATAGTATGAATATAGGGGAGGATCCTCAGGGTTTCTTAGATGAAATAGAGAAAATATTCTGAGTGATGCAGGCAACAAATGTTGAAGGGGTAAATTTTACTGCTTACCAGTTTAAGGATATGACATATCAATAGTATGAGCAATGGGATAAGGTGAAAGGTAATGTTGAGGAGTCGACTTTGTGGGAAACCTCTCTAATGCTTTTTTGGACCATTTCTTCCCACAGGAGTTAAGGGACTATCTAGATCTATTTAGATAATCTTCCTGGTGTTCCTTTAGATAGGGATATTGAGTTTGGTATTGATTTGGTTCCAGATACTCATCTAATATCTATTCCTCCCAATAGAATGGCTCCGACTGAGTTGAGGGAACTCAAGGAGAAATATAAGGATCTTTTGGATAAGGGTTTTATCTATCCTAGTATGTCCCCTTGGGGTGCACTGATGTTATTCGTGTGATAGAAGGATGGTTCCCTTTAGATGTGCATTGAATATAGGCTATTGAATAAGGTGATGATCAAGAACAAGTATCCTCTTCCAAGGATAGATGACTTGTTTGATCAGTTGCAAGGTGCTAAATTTATTTCTAAAATAGATCTTTGGTCTATGTATCATTAGCTTAAGATTAGGGAGGAGGATATCCCTAATACAACTCTCTAAACTCGGTATGGGCACTTTGAGTTCCTAGTTATGTCATTCAGTTTGACTAATGCCCCAGTGGCATTTATGGATTGATAAACAGGGTTTCAGGGAGTTTTAAAATCTTTTTGTCAGTGTGTTCATTGATGACATCTTGGTGTATTCTAAGAGTGAGGTGGATCATCCTAATCACCTCTATGTGGTGTTACAGACCTGGAAAAAGCAGCAGTTTTATGCCAAGTTCTCTAAGTATAAGTTTTGGCTAAATACTGTAACTTTTCTTGGTCATATTATTTCTAGTGAGAGGATCATAGTGGATACACAAAAGGTGGTTGTGGTAAAAAGATGGCCTAGACCCACGACTCCAACTAACATTTGGATCTTTTTGGGTTTGGCTGGGTACTATAGGCAGTTCATGGAAGTTTTCTCGATGATAGCTGCCCTACTGACTAAGTTAACTTAGAACAAGGTAAAGCTTTCTTAGTCGGATGCTTGTGAGGGGAGTTTCAAGAAGCCTAAGGATAAGCTAACTTTGTCTTCGGTTTTGACATTGGTTGAACGTAATAAGGGGTTTGTAGTCTATTATGATGTGTCCCGGGTGGGACTTGGTTGTGTTTTGATGTAGCATGGGAAAGTGATTGCCAATGCTTCCAGGCAGTTGAAGGAGCATGAGAAAAATTATCCTACTCATGATTTAGAGCTTTTAGCGGTAGTCTTTGCTCTGAAAATCTGGTGGAATTATATATATGGAGTACACGTGGACATCTTTTATAATCATAAGAGTCTACAGTATGTGTTCACTTAGAAGGAGCTAAATCTCAAGTAAAGAATATAGTTAGAGCTTCTCAAGGACTATGATATAAGTCTTCACTACCACCCAGGTAAAGCTAACGTGGTTACTGATGCTCCTAACAAGTTATCCATGGGGAGTTTAGCTCATATGGAAAAGGAGAAGCGAGAATTAATGAAGGATATTCACTTCTTGGCTAATCTTAGAGTTCGTCTCTTGGACTCCAATGATGGTGGTGTGATGGTACAAAGAGTAGTTCAAATGTCTCTTGATATAGAGATAGAAAAGAAGCAAATGCTAGACCCTATATTGATGAAAATCAACAGTGATGTAGGTGGGCAAAGGGTGATGGTGTTTAAGATCAGTGGTGATGGTACCTTGAGGTACCAAGGGAGTTTATGTGTTCCTAATATCGATGGTTTGTGACAAAGGGTTTTGACTGAGGTGCATGAATTGTGCTATATTGTTCATCCTAATTTGATAAAAATGTATTATGATCTCAAGGAGATGTATTGGTAAAATGGTATTAAAAGGGATGTGGCTAACTTTGTGGCCAAATGTATGTTGTGCCAACAAGTCAATGTTGAGCACATGAAACTTGATGGGTTGTATTAGGTGATTGATTTTCCTGAATAGAAATAGAAAGTGATCAATATGGATTTCGTTACCTGTCTTTCTTGGTTTCAAAACCAATTTGATTCATTTAAGTCATCGTGGATAGGATGACAAAGTCTGCTTACTTCTTGCTGGTGCGGACTAACTTTTTGGCTGAGGACTATATGAGGTTGTATCTTCTTGAGATTTTTAATTTGCATTGGGTACCTATTTTGATTATCTCTGATCGTGGTACACAGTTTTCATCTTGCTTCTTGCAGTCTTTTCAAAGGGGTTTGGTACTAAGGTTAGTTTGAGTTTTGCTTTTCATCTGTAGACGGATGGGTTAGCAGAAAGAACTATGGAGGACATATTTCATGCATGTGGTATTGATCATTGTATGGTAGGAGGTGTAGATCTCCTATTTGTTGGTCTGATCTTGGTAAGGCGAATATGTAAGGTCCAGTTTAGGCTATAGAAAAAGTAAAGGTTATTTGGGATAGGATTAAGGCTGCCTAAATTCGCCAAAAGTCCTATATTGATATAATGCGTAGAGACTTGAAGTTTGAGGTAGGGGATAATATGTTCCTAAAGGTATCTCCCATGAAGGAAGTGATGCGGTTCGGTAAAAAGGGAAAGCTCAATCCCCGATATATTGGCCCTTATGTAGCTTTGTGGTGGGTTGGTAATGCGGCATATGAATTAGACTTGCTTTCTTATTTAATCTCCATTCATCCAGTTTTTCATGTCTCTATGTTAAGGAAGTACCTTGGTGATCCTTCTTCAGTGGTTCCTTTGGAGGGATTGGGTATCTCAGATTTTCTATCTTATAAAGAGGTCCCAGTTGAGGTATTAGATCGCCAGGTTCATCGGTTACAAACAAAGGATGTGGCCTTAGTTAAGGTTCTATGGCGAAATCACAAAGTGGAAGAGGCTATGTGGGAAGAGAAAATGGACATAAAATCCAAATATCCACATTTTTTCTACTTTGAATATCGTGCGAAAGGTATGTGTTCTTGATCACATCTTTATTTTCTAACTTAGTTAAGGGCTAGAATAGATGCTTGCATATTTATTTTCTAACTTGGTTAGAGGTTGGATTGATATTTGATAATGCTAATGACTGCTTGATTTCATTGCATCTTTGATAAAGGTAAGAGTAGAGGCATCTACGAGGTATAAATCGTGTTTGTACCTACCTTGTTTGTCATTTGAGGATGAATAATCCTAGTGGGGGAGACTGAAATATCTTGGGTTTTGGTCCTTAGAAAATTTCATATATTTCTGGTTTCTGGATAAGATGCGACTAGGGGGTACAGGTCGTATACTGGGGTACGGTTGGTAAGGTTGGGTCGTACACTAACTAGTGATGGTTGATGGGTTAGTTTAGTTTCTGGAATGGGTAGAACTTTGGTTGGTATGAGTCATATTATGGTTGACGGGTTATATGGTTGGGTTTTTCTTCACTTAATCTGATATTTAGTAAAGTAACTCGGATCTGAGTATGAGTGGCTCACCATGGGTCTTGAGATAGAGTACGAGTCTTATTGTCCCACTCGTATGTTGGATGGTGTCAAATCCTCTTGGTTCTGTGATGGGTATGAGTTAAGGGCATTAGTTGTATCCTTGGATACGGTTTGTCTTGCATGGTCGTATGTTGACTAGTATGGGGGTCTAAGAGATTCATGTTGGAGGGTACGACCAGTATGGTTGAGTCATACCCCCTGTGGGGATTTTATACAATTAATTTATGGGTAATCTGGATATTTTCCTCCTAACACATTATGACCCCACGACTTATATCACTCTTGGGAGGTTATTTGCCCTATTATTCTAATCTAAAACACTTGGAAACTCTCTTTAATTCTCTCTACGGCTCTTGGGTAAAGGAAGGCCAGGGTTTTATCTAGAAGAACAATTTAGGGGTTGATTGGGTGATTTCTCTCCATCATCCTTATCATCTAAGGAAAGATACTTCTCCCTCATTACTAGTTCGAACTAAATAAATGATTTATAAAATGTTTTCATGGCATGATTATTGCATGGTTTTGGGGTTTTCAAATATGTGTTGGGGTATTGGTATTAAATGTTTTGTTATGGTTTTCCCATATTTTTAATAATGTTTTTACATTCTTTAATGGTTGTTTGGGTAATTGGTTGTATGGTAATGGTTAGTTGGTAAATGAAATTGGTTTTGGAAATACTATTCCCCCAACATGTTTGATAAAATGCCATGATAATGCTTTTACTATACTATAGGATTTTTATCAGAACTATTGCATGGTATGGTTTGGTAATGGAAGCCTAAATGGTTTAAATGGGTTGGAATGAATAAATGGTAAGGGTTGGTGGCTATGGTTATGGTTAATTAAACTTCTTTGTGGGGTACATGGGATTCCCCCAAGCAAACATAATAATAGAACACTTGTGGGGTACACGGGATTCCCCCAAGTTAACTTGATAATGTAATCTATGGGTATACGGAAATCCCTCTACATAAAAATGTTGGCTAAGGACATTGCTTATAAGCTATAGTCGGTATGACGATACCACTGCTAATAGCCTCGGTTAATAATAATGGTATAATGGTTTGATTGGATGGTAATGGTTTTAATTGGGCAATAATGGTGGGGTGTGATAGCTAATCATGACAGTGCGAGTCCAATGGATGGAAACTGGAAACTCATGTTTTCCTACATGAGGGGTTGGTCATAGAGACCATATATGATACTAGAAGGTACATGGGAATCTTCTAAGTACATTGTACATATGTATCACGAAGACCGAAGGGTACTTAGGGATCCCCTACTCTTATGGTATCTCTAGTTCGTGCAGCTACACACACCGAGGCCCTTTCAGGGGGTTATATTGGATCCATATAGCCTGTAGGTGGTTCTAGGACAGTTAAGGTACACATACCCAGGCTAATGGTTTTAAGGGCATGCTAAACTCGGTTCCCTTTCTCGGCATGGTTATATATATATATATATATATATATATATGTATGTATAGTTTGTATGCATATTGTTGGTTTACTTGGTTTTACTGGATGGCATTATTTTATCCTTATCCTAAGTACTTGCTAGCGTTCACCTGCTAACCCATCCTTGGACAGTTGTATCCCCACGCGATGAAGGAACCAACCATTCTACTCCTCCAGCTCAGTGATCAAATTTGGGATCAGCTATTGGATTGAAGTAGTGAGCTTACATATTACAAAAGGCTCCATTTCATGTTCATGGGTATTTGTACATACTTTGGATATTTTATGGATATTGGTTTTGGCTTTGGTTTGAGGCATGTCCCTGCCGGATATTGATTTTCTTTTAGATAGAGGCTTTTTGGACTTATTATGAGTTGGTATGGGCGGTATCAGTATTGGTGCCAACCTTAGTATTGGCATTGGTATTGGGTATGATAGCGTTGGATTAAATTTTTCACTATCCCATCCTTTTATATTATGTTATGGATAGGAACGTGGTTATTATTTTGGTTTTGGCTTGTGGTTTTGGTTTTGTTATGGTTATCAGTTTGGTTTAGGACGGTTGGGCTCGTTTTCTTTCATCTCGGTTATAGACCTATCCCAGACTCAGGGTATATGCTAGATGGTTAGGTTGCGTATCGGGTGCTCTCCGGTCCTGGTTGGATTTAAGATGCCCATTACGATAAGACCGCTAGTTGGGTTGGGTCAGTTTATCATTGTGTTCATAGATTACATCCTGATGTATTCTAAGAGTAATATGGATCATGCAAATCACCTCGTGTTGTGTTGCAGACCTTAAATAAGCAATAGTTGTATGCCAAGTTTTTAAAATGTAAATTCTGGTTAAATGTTGTAACTTCTTTGGGTCACAATTTTTCTAGTGAGAGGATCATGGTGGATCCACAAAAGGTTGTGGTGGTTAAAAAGTGGCCTAGACCCATAACTCTAATCAACAATCGGAGCTTCGTGAGTTTGGTCGGGTATTATCAGAGGTTTATGTAAAGTTTTTCAACTATAGCTGCCCTATTAACTAAGTTAATTCAGAATAAGGTGAAGTTTTTTTGGTCAGATACGTGTGAGGGTAGTTTCAAGAATCTGAAGGATAAGCTAACTTCGGCTCTGGTTTTGACTTTGCCTAAAGGTACTAAGGGGTTTGTGGTTTACTGTGATACATCCCGAGTGCGACTTGGTTGTGCTCTGATGCAGCATGTAAAGGTGATAACGTATGCTTCTAGGCAGTTAAAGATGCATAAAAGTAAAATTATCCTACTTATGATTTGGGGCTGTTAGCCGTGGTATTTGCATTGAAAATCTGGCGACACTATATGTATGGGGTGCACATGGATGTCTTCTCAAATTATAATAGACTGCAGTATCTGTTTACTTAGAAAGAGCTGAACCTCAGCAGAAGAGATAGCTTGAGCTTCTCAAGGACTATAAAATGAGTCTTCATATCCATCCAGGTAAAGCTAATGTAGTTGTTGATGCTCTTAGCAGGTTATCCATGGGGAGTTTAGCTTACATGGGCAGGGAGAAGATGATGTTGGTAAAGTACATTTACCATTTGCCTAACCTTGGAGTTTACCTTTTGGACTCTGAGGATGGTGGTGTGTTCGTTCAGGAAGTGGTACAGTCGTCTCTAGGTGTAGAGATCAAGGCGAAGCAAATGTTAGACCCTATATTTATTAAAATCAAGGGTGATGTTGGCGGGCAAAAGGTAATGGTATTTGAGATTAGCGATGATAGTACCTTAGGGTACCAAGGGAGGTTGTGTGTTCCTGACGTCTATGGTTTTCGAGAAAGGATATTGGCTGAGGCGCATGAGTCGCTCTATGTTGTTCATCCCGGTTCGACGAAAATATATCATGACATCAAGGAGATGATTGGTGGAATGGTATGAAGAGGGATGTGGCAGATTTTGTGGCCTAGTGCATGGTGTGTGTGATGAGTGGTGATTTTGCCACTCATTCGCACTCATTATTCATGCACACTACCTTGTTTTGATTGAATAAGTGAGACAAATTTGCAGTTAGATGCACTAATATCCACTTTTTCCAGGCATAGAGTTGAGGAGATCAAAATATATATATTGGAGCTGAATCTGATAAAAAGGAGCAAAGAAGGGCGCAACTGAAGACCTGGACTACATCAGCCTCGGTTACTACGACCGCAGTCCTTAATACACGATCGCGGTCAGTCAAGACGGTCAGCACAATGCGGTCGCGACATGCAATCATGATCGTGTTACCACAATCGCTAATAGTTTTGTGCAATTGTGGTCCAACGGGAATGTGCCCAGGGGTAGATCTTTAAGAGTACTTAGATGCATCCAAGCCATATTTAAGCAAAAACCCTTTCTTCTTTGGGTATTGCTCACTAGATAGACACTTTGGAAATCAAGAAAAAACCCTTAACAGGGAAAGTGTGTAGTTATTCTTAGAGGTTAAATTTCTTAATAATTTTGTGAAGAATGAATGTTTTAGATAATCCTCATGGTATATCTCTCTTTACTTTCTTCATGAGTAGAGTAAGTTAGTCTTGAGATTATGTTGAATTAAAGTGTAATTTGTGTGTAGGTATTGTTGTGTTTGTATGATTGTTAGTTGTTGAGTATGGATTCCACCTTTTCTTGAGCTTATAAGTTGAAATTTGATGGGTGAAAGCCCCAAATTTCCAAATGGGTTTGCTGGGTTTAAACCCTAAACTCTAGAAACCTTTTATCATTCTCGAAAGAGGGATGAAGGTAAACATGAGGTAACCCATAACATCCTTGCAAGAGGATTATAGGGGAACAAGATAATGGTAGATAATTAAGCCTATGGTTTGTTCTCTTTTGCAATCTTAGAAATAAGTGTATTATGAGTATAAACCATGATAAGAGCATCATCCTAGAAATAGGGTTGCTTGATCGAGGCTTTGGGTGAATACAAATTTCACACTTGTCAGGTTCTCGAAAGAGCCAACAGGTGAAATCATGGTGGTTTTATCAAATGATTAATCACAATGACCTTCGACCTAGCCTATCCTTTAGTTAACAACTAAATTTCATGCTAAACCATCATTAACCCACATACTTTTACCTTTGGTAGACATAATCCCAAGATTTCCCCTAAATATTGCTACTTAAAACAAAAGTATCATATCTTGCCCATTTTCTAAAGATTGCACTAAAAGTTTTCAAAGATATCCCCCCATTTTATTTTACATGTCATTTTTTTATTATCACTTTGGGTAAACTTGTAGTAATTTGAGCATCCATAAGGTTTGAAGCTATAAATTTACTCCTCGATATTCGACCCCATTCAAATTGGGTTACTTGACAATGACCGCCTCACCCCTAATCATGGGAGTGAGTTAAGCATTATCAAAATGACGCCGTTGCCACGTAGTGAAATGTAGATTTTGCTTGTGTGGTGTCATTCTTACTTGGGAATACCCGATTTCCTCTATTCGTTTTTACTTATCCAATATTTCAAAAATAAATTTTTATTTCTATTTATAACTTTGATATATCAAGAAAAGACAATTATATTTTCTTGTTTTACATTCAATGTTAATTACTTATTCTCCAAATCATTTTTCAAGACTTAAGAATATACGTCAATTAAATGTATTATGGTAAATACTATTAATTTTTAACTTTTTAAGGGGCTTGCAAAGTCCAAAGTGAACAAGTAAAAAGTGAATGAAGGGAGTAATATAACATTATGAGATTACTATACTGATAAAATATGAAATACATATATACTTCTTCCATTTAAATTTATTTATTTTGCTCCTTTTGAGTACACTTAAAAAATAATGTCTCTTTTCTTTTTGACAACTCTTTAATTTTTTATATGTTAATAGCACAAGATTAAATAGTATTTTGATATATTTCACATATATTAATTTAAGATCACAAAATTTAAAAGTATTCTTTAGCTTTTTAACTACGTATCTAGTCAAAATCAAACAAACAAATTAAAACGTATAAGAAGTAAGTTAGTAGATGACAATTTAATGTATATAAATGTATAAACAATATGAAAATTTGAGCTATATGAGATCTGAATCAAATGAGTTTATTAAAGGGTAGAATGTCTGTGGAAGGCGTTGTTGTTAAGCATTTGCCGATGATTGTTAGGAAAGACGGGCACACAATCAAAGAGCCCGACAGGGTAGCAGCGAAAAATACCCAAGACTAAACTTTTCCTTTCAACTTGAACCAAGAGGAGACAAATAAACCCAAGAAAAATAGAATAATATACAGCAAACAACTCAACCAAATAAAACAAGACAAGAATAAAGGCAATCACACGAGACACAAGATTTACATAGAAAACCCTTCAGTGTGAAGAGTAAAAAATCATGGGACCAAAACCTCTACCATAATCACCAAAGAGTTACAATATTATTCGGCAAAATGTCCACCAAAACAAGTGCCAAACAACAAGAAACAATTCATAATCCACAGCACCAAACACTAGAGAAATAAAGGAGTGAAAGCACCAAAAATGCAGCTACTGTTCGGGAATGAAGAACAGGAGCTACAGGACACCAAATCAATATTCGTCAGTTCTTAACCAAATATTGAGATGATAGGAACAAGTAGTCCAAAAATCAGCTCAATCGAACAAGAAATGAAGCGGAAATCGCAATTTGAAGTTGACAGTTGTGGCTGAAATTTAGGTGCAAAAATCAGCTTTGTTTTTGTGTCTTTGGCTGCTGAAAACTCTCTTTTTGTGATGGTGAATAAGACCTAAAAAGATCAATAAATATGCCTCATAGTAATAGGCCTATGGGAAAAAGTGGGTTGGTCCAAATTGGACTTCATTTATCCACATAGTAAGGGAAAAAGACCCAATAACACAACAATTCTCCCCCTCCCAACTATGTGGAGGAGACCGCCATCCCGACGATTATGCAACAATCTTTAAAATTTCCTCTTGGAAAAACTTTAGTCATCATGTCGGAACCATTATCATCCGTATGAATCTTATCAAGTTCAAGCACCTTAGAATCCAATACATCCTGAATCCAATGGTACCTCACATCAATGTGTTTAGACTGACCATGAAATGTAGAATTCTTGCCAAGATGTATAGCACTTTGATTGTCGCAATGAAGCACATACCTTTCTTGAGCACAACCAAGTTTCCCCAAGAATTTCTTCATCCAAAGCAATTCTTTACAAGCTTCAACGGCAGCAATAAGCTCAGCTTCTGTAATAGATAGAGCAATATATTTTTGCAACCTAGATTGCCAAGACACAGCACCCCCTGCAAAAGTAACCAAATACCTTGAAGTAGACTTGCAAGTATCAATATCACCATCCATGTCTAAATCAGTATAACCACAAAGAATAGGCTTCCCTGTACCAAAACACAAACTCAGACTAGAAGTGCCATAAAGATATCTTATAATCTACTTTACAGCATTCCAATGTTCTCTCCCCGAATTAGAAAGAAAACGACTAAAAACACCAACAGCATGAGCAATATTCGGTCTTGTGCAAACCATTGCATACGTCAAACTACCAACAACTGAATCATAAGGAACCTTCTTCATATCTTTCTTCTCATTATCACTGAAAGAACACTGCTTCGTGCTCAACTTGAAGTGCACAGCTAAAGGTGTACTGATAACCCTAGCCTTGTCCATGTTAAACCTTCAAAGTACTTTATGAATATACTTCTCTTGTGATAACCACAACTTCTTGGCCTTTCTGTCACAAAAAATCAGTATGCTAAGAATCTGCTTTGCTGGTCCTCAACATAAAGCAACACAATAATAAATTCACCTTCAGAGAATTTTTGCACAAAAACACAATGGTCTGAAGTAGTCTTCTTGAAGCCCTGCTGACTCATAAAGGAACCAAATTTCATGTACCACTGCCTAGGAGCTTGTTTCAAACCATACAAGCTTTTATTCAATTTGAAAACATAATTCTCTTTTCCCTTGACTTCAAAACCTTTGGGTTGCTCCATATAAATTTCTTCATCTAAGTCACCATAGAGAAAAGCAGTTTTAACATCCATTTGCTCAACCTCTAAATCTAGACTTGCAGCTAAGCCTAGAACTATATGAATGGATGACATCTTTACAACCGGAGAAAATATCTCATCAAAATCAACTCCCTTTTTCTGGTTAAATCTCTTTACAACCAATCTAGCTTTTACCATAGAATTGGATTACCATCTTTATGCTTCACCCGAAAAACCCACCTATTTTTCAAAGTTTTTCTATCTTTAGGCAGCTTAACCAAATCAAAGGTATGATTATCTTATAAAGATTTAATTTCATCTTCCATAGCATTAAGCCACTTTTCTTTTTCGTCACTTTCCAAGGCCTCATCAAGACTCTCGGTTCTCCCCCGTCAGTCAAGAGTACATACTCACTGGGAGAATAATCAGATGAAGGTATTCTCTCTCTTATAGATCATCTGAAAGAACTCTCTGGAGCATCAACAACTGGTTGTTGATCAACCATATCAACTTGCACTGGAGCATCAACAACTTCTTGCTGGTCATTCTGAACATGATCATCATCTTCATTATCAACTTGATTTGCATCATCATGAAGATTTTCTTCAAGAGCAGTAGTCAAAGGAACTGGATCAACATCAACTAGGCTCTCACTACTTTGAGAATTAACCTTCTCAACTTTGTCAAAATCTTCAATTCTTTGGTCTTCAAAGAACACAACATCGCGGCTTCTAACAAGTTTCTTCTCAACTGGATCATAGAAACGATAGCCAGCCAAATTCATCTTGACCATAACCAATGAAGATACACTGTCTAGTTTTAACATCCAACTTTGCCCTTTCATCCTTAGGAGCATGAACAGAAGATTTACACCCAAAAACTCTAAGATGATCATAAAAAATATTTTTACCAGCCCAAACTATGTCAGGGACATCATTATTCAAAGCAACAGTAGGAGATAAATTGATAACATAAACAGTCGTATTAAGTGCTTCTGCCCAAAAGGAATCTAGCAGCTTAGCATCTGAAAGCATACATCTAACCCTTTCAACTAGTGTTTTGTCTATCCTCTCTGCTAAGCCATTCAACTAAGGAGTCTTTAGAGGAGTTTTCTGATGTCGAATACCCTACTCTCTGTAATATCTATCAAAAGGACCAATATACTCACCACCATTATCTGAATGGATGCATTTTGATTTCTTCCCTGTTTGTCTTTCAACGAAGGCCTGAAAATTCTTGAACACATCAAGTACTTGATCCTTGGACTTCAAACAAAAAATACCCAAAGTTTGCAAGAATAATTATCAATAAAAGTCACAAAGTGCACCACCATGATACCTTACTTTAAAAGGACCGCACAAATTAGAATGCTCCAACTCCAGTAAATCGAGCTTTCTTAAAGGTGGATGACTCTGAGAAGAAACTCTTTTCTGTTTACCGGCTAAGCAATGAACACACTTCTTCAACTTTGCTTGCTTTACTCCAAAAAGCAAATTTTTATTAGCCAAACTATCAATTCCCTTCTCACTCATATGACTTAACTTTCTATGCCACAACTCTGATGAAGTATCATTCTCCACCAAGTTTATCAAGACTCTAGAAGTAGAGCCCTAAAATAGAGCCCTGAAATACATACAAGTTAGACAACTTGTAACCTCAAGCCACAATCATCGAACCTCTAGTAAGCTTTCACTGGCCAGCACCAAGGGTATTAACATAACCCTCATCATCAAGACTTCCTACAGAAATCAAATTCAGGCAAACATCTGGAGCATGCTTGACATTATTGAGAACTAGTTTGGAACTATTGTTACTTTCCAAACAAATCATTCCACTTTCAAGTACTTTAACTTCATCATTATTGCCTATTTTCAATATCCCAAAATTACTTAGAGTATAAGAAGAAAATAATTCTTTCTTTGGCTTAACATGAGAAGTAGCATCAGAATCCATAAATCAGCTAGACTCATCGCGAACAAGATTAATGGCATTCTCACCATAAGCAACAAGAACATCATCATTAGTAACAACAGTAACACGATTTTCATTATCGTCTTTTTTTTTACCGTCTTATATCTCTCTTATGCTTGTAACAATATTTCATGATATGCCCCTTTTTGTTGCAATAGTCACATATAACATTCTTGAATTTGGATCTTGACTTTCTTCTAATTTTATCTCTATCATTTGAATCTCTGGACTTGTTTCTCCCCTTCTTCAGTAACCAAAACATCAGAGTGTAAAGATGAAGAAGATGAGACCTGAGATCTTCTTTTTATCTCTTCATTCAAGACACCACTCTTAATATATTCCATAGTTACAATACCACCGAGAGCAAATTAGTCAAACAAACTCAAAGAGTTTCCTAAGAGTCAGGCAGAGTATTAAGAAGCTAATGTCCCTGAATTTCTTCATCGAACTTTACACCCATTTCGGACAGCTGGTCAAGGACACCCTAAAAATTATTTATATGATCAGAAATAGGACTGCCCTCTTTATACCTGATATTCATCAATTGCTTAAGCAGGAACAAGTTGTTATTGCCAGTCTTCGAAGCATAAAGTGTCTCGAGCTTATCCCATAAACTTTTAGCATGTGTCTCATTCACAATATGATTTCTAACATTATCTTCAACTCATTGTCTGATATAGCCACAAACCTGTAAGTGCTCAAATTCCTAATCCTCATCTGTCATGAATTCAGGTTTAGTAGATGCAAACAAAGGTAGATGCATTTTCTTGACAAATAGAAGATCTTTCATCTTGCCTTTCCAAGTATGATAGTTACTACCATTCAAATACACCATCTTACTCATATTTTCCTCCATCATTCAAATCAACAATCAACAACAACCAATGCTCTAGTACCATTTGTTAGGAAAGACGGGCACACAATTAAAAGCCCGATAGGGTAACAGCGAAAAATACCTAAGACTAAACTTTCCCTTTCAACTTGAACCAATAGGATACAAATAAACCCAAGAAAAATAGAGTAATATAAAAAAAACAACTCAATTAAATAAAACAAGACAAGAATAAAGGCAATCACATGATACACAAGATTTACGTAGAAAACCCTTCAGTGTGAAGAGTAAAAAACCACGGGAACAAAACCTCTACTATAATCACCAAAGAGTTATAATATTGTCCTCCAAAATGTCCACCAAAAAAGTTCCAAACAACAAGAAGCAATACATAATCCACAGCACCAAACACTAGAGAAATAAAGGAGTGAAAGCACAAAAAATGCAACTACTGTTCGAGAATGAAGAACAGGAGCTACAGGCCACCAAAAAAAGCTCTGTCAGTTCCTAATAAAATATGAGAGGAACAAGCAGTCCAAAAATCAGCTCAGTCGGACAAGAAACGAAGCGGGAATCGCAATTTGAAGTTGACAGTTGTGGCTGAATTTAGGTGAGAAAATCAGCTTTGTTTTTGTCTCTTTGACTGCTGAAAACTCTCTTTTTGTGATGGTGAATAAGACCTAAAAATATCAATATATATGCCCCATAGTAATGGGCCTATGGGCAAAAGTGGGTTGGTCCAAATTGGGCTTCATTTATCCACGTAAGAAAAGAAAAAGACCCAATAACCCAACAATGATAACCTGAGAGCGAAGCACTGAATGGGCTTAAGAACTTATTCCAGATTCGATCGATCAAAGGTTTTTGGACTCAATAAGTGGTAAAAAATTTTAAAAGACAAACCCACTGAATGGGCTACGATCTGAATGATTTAGATTTAGACATCTATTAAGTGCAAACAAATGAGGTCTAAATGAATTCTCCCATCATCAAACTAGTCTTTTAGGTTGGACTCTCCCGTTTGATTTATAATATTCGTGCTTTCGTTGAGAGTGGATCGATCCACACGTGGGACCGCAACCTAGAGTGTTGGCCTGTGTGCCAGGAATAGTGCCCTTGACTGAATATGGGTGCCAATGTGACCAACGAGGTCGTTGGTTCTCAAGTGGAGATCCATGCATGAGGCCGCGACTCGAAGTGGTTGCTTGTGTGCCAGGAGTAGTGGGCTCATCTCAAGAGGGGTGTCAGCCATGGCAACTAGGTCGAGTCGTGACCTATGAGGTTGTTGCTTGTCAAGTGGGAGCAATTGTTATGTGTCAATTGTTACACATCAGATAAATAAAGAAATGCTAATGAATTTATATATTTAATAGGTTCTCACACCTAGCAGACTATAGCAGAGAAAACAAAGTTTAGAACAAAAGGAATTTTCGGCCAATATTGCTAGATTTTGTTGATAGCATTATTAGTAAGTAATAAACTTGACCTCGCTTCGCTCGGTATAAAAGTAATAAAAAATTCACGGTATAACCTTTTTGTAAAACCTTGAGATAAAAAAGATTGTTGCCAAGAGAAAAGATAAAATACATCATCTATATATGTATATAAAATTAGTTCTATGAGTCTGATTAAATTTAAATTTTTTGTATGATATCAAATTGACAATAGGTATAATTTCATACTCCAAATAAACACCATAATCTTAAGTCCCGTAAATAGATAATCTTGTTAGATTTTAAACTTAATAAACATTTTTTTAGTCAGTTAACTTATTTTTTTTCCTAAGAAAACAAAAAAAAATCTTATAAATGTATACCTTTTGGCTATTCTTCTTTGAGATTAACTAATATGCTCTGATAGTGTAATATTTTTTTTATACTGTCAGGTAACTTTACCTGGAATAGCAAGTACCCACTATTTTTAATTATATTTACAACTTTTTTCTTTTTCATTTTTGAACTCTTGCTCCGTCATTCCCTCCCTCCTCCATAATTCTCTCTCCCACTCTCTCTCCTTACATATTTTCATATCTATTTTCTTGTTTTAGTACCAATACAAGCGTATGTGAAATATGTTCTTGTTTGACTCTCCTAATCCAACGAAAAGTATATAATTTCTCCCCTAGGCAATTCTTATATGGTGAGTCAGGTATGTTTCTACTAGGAGTGTTCATGTTTGGATAAAATTGGCCTAAATTAAAAAATTAAATCAAATCGATTAAATAAATCGAACTTTATTTGATTTGTATGTACGTCAATGTATAATATACAATTGAAATGGGGAATAAAAAGTTATTCTAAAAAGTGGTAATTGTGATGGCTTTCAATAGCGAATGCTGCTGTTTTGCTTTAATGGTGGATATTATTAAAAAAAATATAGAATTGAAAGTAATAAAAAATAAAAAAAACACAATGGAGTATTTGCAATTTTGGTAAATAGTGTCATACACCTAAAAATATTCTATTAGAATAAATATAGGTGTTTTGGTTATATCATACTATACATTTTTTTAATTTAAATTTAGAATATTTTAAAAGTGATTATATTTGAAAAGTTACCTGTTATAGGTATTAAAATACCTGACATTGTAAAAAAAAAAGTTAGTGTATATTAGTTAATCTATCTCTTCTTCTTTTCTTAAGCTTTTTTCAACTTTTCTTTCTATTTTTCTCTCTTTAATAGGAGAAAAGTAGAATGGTTATTGATTATAGAAATTTAAATGTAAAAACTATGACATATAATTACTCAATACCAAATAAGATATTACAAAATAAGACAAATACAAGGATATAACTACTTTAGTAAATTTGATTGTAAATCAGAATTTTACCATTTAAAGTTAGTAGAAAAATCTAAGGAATTAACTGCATTTACGGTACCACAAGGATTTTATGAATGGAATGTACTACCATTTAGATATAAAAATGCACCAGGTAAATATCAACATTTTATGGATAGTTATTTTAAATAATTACCTAATTGTATACTATACATAGATGATATACTATTATATACAAAAACAAAAGAACATTTAAAGTTGTTAGAAAAATTTACAGATATTATAGAAAATTCGGGAATAAGTTTAAGTGAGAAGAAAGCTAAAATTATGAAAAATCAAAGAGAATTTTTAGGAATACAAATAGATAAAAGTGGAGTAAAAATGTAACAACATATAGTACAAAAAATAATAAATTCAAAAGAAGAATTAGATACAAAAAAGAAATTACAATCATTTTTAGGATTAGTAAACCAAGTAAGAGAATATATATCAAAATTAGCAGAAAATCTAAAGCCCTTACAGAAAAAATTAAAAAAGGATGTAGAATATAATTATAACGAAGAAGATAAAAAAAAAGTTCAGAAAATAAAAATACTTTGTAAAGAATTACCAAAATTATAATTTCCAGACGAAAATAGAAAATTTATATATATAGTAGAAGCAGATGCTAGTGCATGTAGTTATGGAGGAGTACCTAAAAATAGATATGAAGAAGAAAAATTAGAACACCATTGTAGATACTACTCAGGTACGTTTAATGAAACAGAAATAAAATGGGAAATAAATAGAAAAGAATTATGCTCATTATATAAATGTTTATTAGCATTATAGTCATACATTATATATAATAAGTTTATTGTACGAATAGATAATACACAGGTATGTTGGTGGCTAACAAAGAAAATACAAAATTCAGTTACAACAAAAGAGATTCGGAGACTAGTCTTGAATATATTAAATTTCGCATTTAAAATTGAAGTAATTAGTACTAACAAAAATATTATTGCAGATTACATATCAACACAAAGCTACACAGACTGATATAATAGAAGAGGATACTCTAGAAAAGATATTCAACACCCTAACTATGCTTTCAATGAAAGTGGACAGTATGGGTAATGAAATAGAAAAGCTAAAGACTAATGAAGTTAAACTGAAGTCTATAGTTACAAATCAGCTAACTCAACAGTGTGCAGAGCTATGTCGATCAGAAGACATTAAAATTCCAGAGCTAGAAGGAGACGTTGGGACACTCCATAAAACCCATAACATTTATCAATCTACTTTTGCAGGTACAAGCAAAGAATTAAGAAAAAACACAAATATGAACCTAAACAGACTATTTGATAAACCATTTATTCCAAATACACCAAAAGATCCTATGTTCATACCCCCACAAATTACCACATACCGAGATAGTTTAAACCAAGACAAAAAGACCTACAACTATACAGCCCGAACATACATAGAAAATATTTACAAAATACAAACCTTCTTAAATACCAACCCCAGAGCTATAAACATCCAAGAACCACATACGAATTACATAACGCAGAAGCTAACCGGATACAATAAGCTAATTGTTTTACCCAAAATCAAACCAAGTCTAGTTAAAACCTGTTACGAATATGGACTACTTAGTACCATATATCCAATATACCAGAAATATATGATTCATTTAACATTTTTAAAAGAATAACCAAAGGTAACCTATTTTTTATAAAATTCTATACGGCACTAGCAGAGATATTGTATAATGAAGTTAAATCACCTATACAAGTTGTGAAAATAGGAATGACCCGAGATATGATTATACCAGAAGATATTATTCCACAACCAGAAATACCTAGAATTGAGATACCAAATTTTTATGCAAATAAGAGAATTATCGGACTATCCACAATTCTTCAAGATTTAGCAAACACTTATCGCAACAGAAATCCCATATGGAGTTATTATTCAAGAGGTAATGTAATAGTATACTCAAATTCAAAGGAACTACGAGAAGTAGATATGAAAGATGTTAGGCAATGGATCTTGACGTTACTCAATTCAGAGAAAAAACCTATCGCCAGAGCCATTAGAGAAAAATTTATTTTGGAAAAATTATTAACCAGATATTGCAAGTTAATTGGACATAAATATCCAGACCATCAATGTTCAAAATGTAATGGAGAAGATAATATTGTCCCAGAAGTTCAACTGGAATAGAAGAAGAAATCAACAGCTGAAAGATGCAAGATATGAAGCAATAAAAGAAGACGGAGCAATAATAAAAAGAAGACAAGTTAATGAAGTGACATAAAGAAGACAATTTAATGCTAGAAAATGACATATGGAAGATTAGAATCTTTCCTAATTCCTTTACGTAAATTATTAGTTACTTTTTGACTTTTTGGTAAAATGTCATTACTAAGTTTTGTCCTTTTGTAGAAATAATTTAGGACCTTTGTAAAGTTTTTCTACTTTTATAGATAGGTGTAAAGACTTTTTAAAAGTAGGTAGGTAATAGATTAGGACAGATGTAAAAATTTAAAACGTTTACGGGTTTTCTTAAAAATATAAATAGAAGAGCATTTGCTCAGAGGAAGGCAAACCTTCATACGATTGAAGCAAAAAACTCTATTGTCTACAAAAAATAATTTAATTATTTAAAAAACATGTATATTTCAATGGAAAAATCTATGGAGGAACAAAGCTTAGAATTATCAAAACTACCAGAACAGGTATATTCATTTACTATTATGAATAGCTAAATTCATAAATTCCTAACAATCATGATATGATAAAATAAGTTCATGTTAGTTTTTGTTATAGTAGAATTATTCGAAAAATAGCATGTTAAGAAGTTTATTAGCAAAGTGGAAAAGGAGAAAAATCTCTAAGAACTATGCCATCCTAAAGGTGAAACCGATGAGGCAAGAAAGTCGTGATAGGGAAGTAACCAGAGTAGATGCGCTGCTTAAGGGAAAAGTATCCAGATTGCCATGCTAATAGTGACTGAAGAATATGTTATTGAAGAATAATCTAGTATATAGCAATCTAAAGTGATCATATTTTGTTATGTGAATGACTAAAGGGAATATTTTAAAAATAGCAATTTTATGGAAAATGGATAATTATTTATCTGACGAAATGATAAATAAATTTAAAATACTTGTTTTATATGTACTTAAGGATATAGAAATAGTAGATATATGAAAAATCATATTGGAAAAAATATTTGATAGATATTTTATGACTAGAATTAATTATATACCACACCTACCGAACTACTCTTATAAATAATTACATACCAAACCCACACACTAACTATGATAAATTATGTATTTTTAGAATTTTGGAAAATAGATATAAATTATATACAATTTCTTAGTGAAAATATAGAAGAATTAATGAGATTAAAACAAACAATTAAAAAAATATTATAATAAAGTATTTAACCAATTTTAAATGATAGATAATCTTAAAATCTTAATCTTATATATAATTAAAGATATATCAATTATAGATATTAAGAGAATAATATTAGAAAAAGTATTAGACTATGAAATTGAAACTATAAATTGAATAGAACAGTTACACCTGGATAATTACCCAGATGGATTTTATTCAGATTAAGAAATGTTAGAATATATTAGAAAAACTAGAGAAAATCAAGAAAATCTAAATGAAGAAATTAATTATAGAAATCGAATTAGAAAAATAATGAAAAATCTAAAAGAAAAATTAATATGGATAGAAGAAACCCTAGAAAATTTAGGAAAAAGTACATGTGATAGTTTATATAATTTAAAAAACTCGCTACGAGAAGAACAACACAAGATAATAAATAGCATTGAAAATCTAGAATTAGATATACATTACAGTATAATTAAGATAAATTATTAGACAGAAATTTGTAACTCTGCAATTACTACAGGATAAAATGATAGACTATGAATATTTAAAATATTGGAGACAAAATATGGAAGAAATAATATTATTAGAAAAACTTATGAAAGATAATCTAATTAGATATTTTGAAACAAAAGATATAGAATATTTAGAATACCTTCAAAATAATATAGAAGAATTACAAAAACTAAGGGAAAAAAAATAAAGAATACTATAGTAAAGCATTTAACCAATTGCCATATCTTGGTTACTATAGTAAAGCATTTATGTTATTTTTATCGATATTCATATCTTGGAGGGTGATTATATGGTAATTGGTTAAATGTTTTACTATAGTATTCTTTATTTTTTTCCCTTAGTTTTTGTAATTCTTTTATATTATTTTGAAGGTATTCTAAATATTCTATATCTTTTGTTTCAAAATATCTAATTATATTATCTTTCATAATTTTTTCTAATAATATTATTTCTTCCATATTTTGTCTCCAATATTTTAAATATTCATAGTATATCATTTTATCCTGTAGTAATTACAGAGTTACAAATTTCTGTATAATAATTTATCCTAATTGTACTATAATGTATATCTAATTCTAGATTTTCAATGCTATTTATTATCTTGTGTTGTTCTTCTCGTAGAAAGTTTTTTAAATTATATAAAATATCACATGTACTTTTTCCTAAATTTTCTAGGGTTTCTTCTATCCATATTAATTTTTCTTTTAGATTTTCCATTATTTTTCTAATTTGGTTTCTATAATTAATTTCTTCATTTAGATTATCTGGATATTCTCTAGTTTTTCTAATATATTCTAACGTTTCTTAATCTGAATAATATCCATCTAGGTAATTATCCAGGTGTAACTGTTCTATTCAATTTATAGTTTCAATTTCATAGTCTAATACTTTTTCTAATATTATTCTCTTAATATCTATAATTTCTATATATCTTTAAGTATAGATAAGATTAAGATTTTAAGATTATCTATCATTTAAAATTGGTTAAATACTTTATTATAATATTTTTTTTAGTTGTTTGTTTTAATCTCATTAATTCTTCTAAATTTTCACTAAGAAATTATATATATTTTATATCTATTTTTCAAAATTCTAAATATACATAATTTATCATAGTTAGTGTGTGGGTTTGGTATGTAAGTATTTATAAATGTAGTTTGGTAGGTGTGGTATATAATTAATTCTAGTCATAAAATATCTATCAAATATTTTTTCCAATATGATTTTTTCTTATATCTACTATTTCTATTTCCTTAAGTACATATAAAATGAGTATTTTAAATTTATCTACCATTTCGTCAGATAAATAACTATCCATTTTTCATAAAATTGCTATTTTTTCAAAATATTTCCTTCAATCATGCACATAACAAAATATGATCACTTTAGATTGCTATATACTAGATTATTCTTAAATAACATATTCTTCGATCATTATTAGCATGGTAATTTGGATACTTTTCCCTTAAACAGCATCTCTAGTCTGGTTACTCCCCTATCACGGCTTTCTTGCCTCACCGATTTCACCTTTAGGATGACATAGTTCTTAGAAATTTTTCTCCTTTTCTACTTTGCTAATAAACTTTTTAACATGCTATTTTTCGAATAATTCTACTATAACAAAAACTAACATGAACTTATTTTATCATATCATGATTGTTAGGAATTTATGAATTTAGCTATTCATAATAGTAAATGAATATACCTGTTCTGGTAGTTTTGATAATTTTAAGATTTTTTCCTCCATAGATTTTTTCATTGAAATATACCTGTTTTTTAAATAATCAAATTATTTGTTGTAGACAAGAAAGAGTTTTTTTCTTCAATCGTATGAAGGCTTGCCTTCCTCTGAGAAAATGCTCTTCTATTTATATTTTTAAGAAAACCCGTAAACGTTTTACATTTTTACATCTGTCCTAATCTATTACCTACCTACTTTACAAAAGTCTTTACACCTATCTATAAAAGTAGAAAAACTTTACAAAGGTCCTAAATTATTTCTACAAAAGGACAAAACTTAGTAATGACATTTTACCAAAAAGTCAAAAAGTAACTAATAATTTACGTAAAGGAATTAGGAAAGATATCTAATCTTCCATATGTCATTTTCTAGCATTAACTTGTCTTCTTTATGTCACTTCATTAACTTGTCTTCTTTTTATTATTGCTCCGTCTTCTTTTATTGCTTCATATCTTGCATCCTCCAGCTGTTGATTTCTTCTTCTATTCCAGTTGAACTTTTAGGAAAATATTATCTTCTCCATTACATTTTGAACATTGATGGTCTTGATATTTATGTCCAATTAACTTGCAATATCTGGTTAATAATTCTTCCAAAATAAATTTTTCTCTAATGGCTCTGGCGATAGGTTTTTTCTCTGGATTGAGTAACGTCAAGATCCATTGCCTAACATCTTCCATATCTGCTTCTCGTAGTTCCTTTGAATTTGAGTATACTATTACATTACCTCTTGAATAATAACTCCATATGGGATTTCTGTTGCGATAAGTGTTTGCTAACTCTTGAGGAATTGTGGATAGTCCGATAATTCTCTTATTTGCATAAAAATTTGGTATCTCAATTCTAGGTATTTCTGGTTATGGAATAATATCTTCATAATCATATCTTGGGTCATTCCTATTTTTACAACTTGTGTAGGTGATTGAACTTCATCATACAATATCTCTGCTGGTGCCGTGTAAAATTTCATAAAAAATAGGTTACCTTTGGTTATTCTTTTAAAAATGTTAAATGAATCATATATTTCTGGTATATTGGATATTTCATTTCCGTCTTGGGTATATATGGTACTAAGTAGTCCATATTTGTAACAGGTTTTAACTAGACTTGGTTTGGTTTTGGATAAAGCAATTAGCTTATTGTATCCGGTTAGCTTCTGCGTTATGTAATTTGTATGTGGTTCTTGGATGTTTATAGCTCTGGGGTTGGTATTGAAGAAGGTTTGTATTTTGTAAATATTTTCTATGTATGTTCGGGCTGTATAGTTGTAGGTCTTTTTGTTTTGGTTTAAACTATCTCGGTATGTGGTAATTTGTGGGGGTATGAACATAGGATCTTTTGGTGTATTTGGAATAAATGGTTTATCAAATAGCCTATTTAGGTTCATATTTGTGTTTTTCTTAATTCCTTTGCTTGTACCTGTAGAAGTAGTTGATAAACATTATGGGTTTTATGGAGTGTCCCAACGTCTCCTTGTAGCTCTGGAATTTTAATGTCTTCCGATCGACATAGCTCTACACACTGCTGAGTTAGCTGATTTGTAGCTATAGATTTCAGTTTAACTTCATTAGTCTTTAGCTTTTCTATTTCATTACTCATACTGTCCACTTTCATTGAAAACGTAGTTAGGGTGTTGAATATCTTTTCTAGAGTATCCTCTTCTATTATATCAGTCTATGTAGCTTTGTCTTGATATGTAATCTATAATAATATTTTTGGTAGTACTAATTACTTCAATTGTAAATGTGAAATTTAATATATTCAAGACTAGTCTTCGAATCTCTTTTGTTGTAACTGAATTTTGTATTTTCTTTGTTAGCCACCAACGTACCTGTGTATTATCTGTTCGTACAATAAACTTGTTATATACAATATATGGCTCAAATGCTAATAAACATTTATATAATGAACATAATTCTTTTCTATTTATTTCCCATTTTATTCCTGTTTCATTAAACGTACCTGAGTAGTATCTACAATGGTGTTCTAATTTTTCTTCTTCATATCTATATTTAAGTACTCCTCCATAACTACATTCACTAGCATCTGCTTCTACTATATATATAAATTTTCTATTTTCGTCTAGAAATTATAATTTTGGTAATTCTTTACAAAGTATTTTTATTTTCTGAACTTGTTTTTTATCTTCTTCGTTATAATTATATTCTACATCCTTTTTTAATTTTTTCTGTAAGGGCTTTAGATTTTCTGCTCATTTTGATATATATTCTCTTACTTGGTTTACTAATCCTAAAAATGATTGTAATTTTTTTTTTTGTATCTAATTCTTCTTTTGAATTTATTATTTTTTGTACTCTATGTTGTTGCATTTTTACTCCACTTTTATCTATTTGTATTCCTAAAAATTTTATTTGATTTTTCATAATTTCAGCTTTCTTCTTACTTAAACTTATTCCCGAATTTTTTATTATATCTGTAAATTATTCTAATAACTTTAAATGTTCTTCTTTTGTTTTTGTATATAATAGTATATCATCTATGTATACTATACAATTAGGTAATTGTTTAAAATAACTATCCATAAAATGTTGATATCTACCTGGTACATTTTTATATCCAAATGGTAGTACATTCCATTCATAAAATCCTTGGGGTACCGTAAATGCGGTTAATTCCTTAGATTCTTCTATTAACTTTAAATGGTAAAATCCTGATTTACAATCAAATTTACTAAAGTAGTTATATCCTTGTATTTGTCTTATTTTGTAATATCTTATTTGGTACTGGGTAATTATATGTCATATTTTGTGCATTTAAATTTCTATAATCAATAACCATTCTACTTTTTCCTCTTTTTTGTTCACTATGTTTATTTACTATAAATGCTGGACTATTATGTTTACTATTACTTTTTTGTATGTATTATTTTTCTAATAATTCTTCTATGTGCACTTTAAATTCTTTTAAATTGTCAAAATTATATGTTAATGGTTTTTGAGTTATTATGCTATTTTTATCTATTAATTCAATTTTTATAGTGGTTTTATGTTTTTCCCATCCTTTTAATGGATCTTCACTATATAATTGTTCTAATTTTTTCTTAATTATTTCTATCTTACTTATTGAAAATATAGTTATTTCCTTTTTATTTATTGAAAATACGACCAATTCTATTGTATCTTCAGTATTTTTTATATTTTCTAATTTTTGTGTAATTTTTTCACTTCCTTCTATCCAATGAGTTTCCTTTCTTATTTTATTAGTAACTCTTTTTGCTCTTACTTTCTGTTTACATGGTGTTGTAAACCACCAATCCGTTCTAGTTATTATATGTGGGTATAATTTATCTAAAAACGACATTCCTAAAAGTATATCTTTTGATGTTAGCTCATAATTATAGATTTCTTCTATTGTTAATATTTTATCTCATACTTGTGTTTTTACATTCTTAGCTTTATAAGTAATTAAGCTTTCTTCGTTATTAAATCCTTTAACTATTATTGTTGTCTTTAATTTATCCCATTTACTTTTTGGTAAACAATTATATCTACATAAATTAGCTTCTGCTCCTGTATCTATCATAGGCGTATAATATCTACTGTAATACCCTTCTACTACTATCTTTATTAATACATATATTTTCATATCACGTTAAAGCTCTTCTTAAGAATAATTTCTCTCTATTATATGTTATAGATAATTGTGTATGCTCTATATTATGTGGTTTTACTTGTTCTATCCATTTTATTCCTAATATTATGTCTGCTTTTTGCATTTCTTACTTTATTTCAAATTCTATTTTTATTTTTCTAACTCCTATTGTTATTTTTTTCTGCTATATTTTTAGTGTTTATTAAGCTTCTTGTTAGATCTGGGAATATATTATTGTCAGATTTTATTTCCTCATTTTTTATTAGATATCTTGCTATATAATTTTCTTCTTGTCCTGTATTTAAGAGTATTAAATATTCTTTTTCATTTATTGTTACTGTTATGTTATATCGGTTTAAATTAGTTATTGAACTTGTTTCATAACTTGTTCTTTTTTATGAACTTGATGATTCTGGTTTTTCATAAGATATTCTTTTTGTTGTGCTTGTTCTATCATTTATTATTTCTAAATTTTTTTCTATATCTGTGTCTCTATAACTATAATCATTATTATCAATTATTTTTACAAATTGTTCGAAAGGACTCTCTATTTGTATTTTGTTAATTTTATTTTTTTTCGTTATTTTATGTTTTGTTGTTAATACATATAGATTTTTACATCTTGCTGTAAATATTTTACTTCCTGGGGTTAGTTTTATTCCTGATATTTTCCAATATAATACTAATGATTTATCTATATTTTTATCTGTTGTTGCTACTGAATAATTCGCACTTATTATAAATTTAAATTTTTGGTATATTAAATTTCCTTTTATGG
>NC_061121.1:77970927-77972600 GCF_002878395.1 Capsicum annuum
AATCCATATAGATTTTTACATCTTGCTGTAAATATTTTACTTCCTGGGGTTAGTTTTATTCCTGATATTTTCCAATATAATACTAATGATTTATCTATATTTTTATCTGTTGTTGCTACTGAATAATTCGCACTTATTATAAATTTAAATTTTTGGTATATTAAATTTCCTTTTATGGCAGTTATTATACTTTTTTCTATGGGTTTTATAACACTATCATCTGCTAGGTATAATTCTATTGGTGTATCTATTCCTTCTCTGAAACATGCTTTTATTAATATCTCTGTACCTCTTAGGTGTACGTATTTTATTGGGTCTCTAATTTTTATATTGTTTATTTCTTTATTAATTATCCTTTTTGTTACTAGTGATATACTAGCTTTACCTTTTGCATATCTACAGTCTATTACATGTTCTTTTTGGCTTACTACGTAGTATTCTTCTTTTATTTTACTAAATATACTTTTTACTGTTGGTATTTTAAATATTTTTTCTTCACTTAAATCTAGTTCTTTTCCTTTTATTTCATCAAATATGTGACTATCAAATATTTTTTTTTGATCTGTTCCTTCTTCACTTAAATATTCTTCCTTTGTTATTATTTTTATATCTTCTTCAGTCATTTAATTCATCTAATTCACTATCTATTTCATTATCTGTTTCATTCTCTGAAATTTCATATATACTATATTCACTTTCTAATTCGTAATCTATATAATCTATCTGCATATATTCTATATTTTCTATTTTTATTTATGATATTTGTTTATTTTTTGGGTTTTAAGGTAATTTACAATCTCTGGCTAAATGTCCTAATTTTTCGCAATTATAACAAGTACATTCTTTTATAGATTTCTTTTTCCTATATGGTCTTTTATGTTTATAATTTTTTACATAAAATCTTTTTCTTGGTTTATTATATTTATATTTTGATCTTTTGTATTTCTTATATTTCTTATGTCTTTTTCTTTTCTTATAATATCTTTCTTCGCATCCAAATTGAGGTACCGTTTAATCTTTGCAACATGCTAAATTTCTTATTAATGTTTTTTCTATTTTTATTTCTTCTCTATATTTTTCACATAAGTTTCTATAACATTGTTGTAAAAATTTTATTCTTGCTCCTAAAGTATCTACTATTTTTGCTTCATCCCAACATTTTATTATTTTTGAGCTAAATGGTTTAGGTAATTTATTAAAATATAATTTTCTTATTTCTTTACTTTCTTCTGTATTATATGTTCCTTTATAATAATATTCTTTAAATGCGCAAGTATACTCATCTATGTAACACATATTACATATTGCTAATTTTAATATTAAATTTCTATTTGTATCTTTCTCTTCATTTTGTTCTTCTTCTGTTGTTGTCATGCTGCTAAATTCATCTTTTATAGCTATTTCATACTTTTTTAATAATTCTATAGGTGTTAATTTAGTTGTAGTTGTTGATGATGTTTTTTCTGTAGGTTTGTCAGTTCTTAATACCCTTTTACTATTTTCAGTTAGATTTGAAAACCATAATTTCACTGTTCCTATTAGTGTTCTTTCTATATATTCTGGTGCATCTGTTACATTTATAGTATTATCTAATAATTGTTTTGTCATATATCCTATCCATAATTGTATTGTTTTTTCTGTATCTATTACACAATCTAAGTCTAAAAAGTTAT